>NW_026782979.1:0-67662 GCF_031769215.1 Ylistrum balloti
TATACACTTACAGCCGCGACAGCTATATGCATCAACTTCATCATTTTCTCTTAACAATTGATACTGACGTTGGTTGTAAGTTCTTGAGAGCCTATTATTTGCAGGCTGTGTAAAAAAATTAGGATCTTCATTAATCATAGATTCTACCTTAGCCTTTAAAGCATTGATTCGGTTTATAAATCTATTTCGAATACCTCTTAGCTCATCTTCTGCTAATGAATCTCCTAAACCATCCCGAATCCATTGTTGCCAATCTTCATTGGTTTTGGAAATAAAAGCATCCCAGACATCTTGTGAGTCAAACAAAAATTGCAGGTCAGATTTATCAAGATTATTTATATCTAGATCTGTTATCCACCTGAATGAATCGGCATTATCAATCAAGGTAACACTGCCATCTTCTAAAAGGAACAAATTCTTGTCGTAACGATCCTTCTGCGCAGTCAAATAGTCAAAAGCTTTATTGCTTTGAGAGTTCAAGCCCATTGTAGGATGTACGGCATCTTCAACAGCTAGCTGGTAGACACCTTGACTATCTGCTACTGTTGGCGGAACCAGATCTAAATCGAGCTCTCTACTAAGGCTATAATTTAGCTCTTCTGTCTTTCGATAGAAAGCTCGCCTTTCATCTTTATAAAAAACTTTCATATCACCAACTTTAGTGACCTTATGAGAAGTTAACCGAGCAGATTCTGAATCCGTAATACCTTCTAAATGCTGTTCAACAAAATCGTAAATGGTTTCTTTATCTGAAGGTATCCTTAAGTCACGGGCTCTACGAATAGCTTGCCAATATTTCTTCTGTTCAAATAAACCTCTAACTTCAGGATTTTCAATGGTCGAGGCTTTCAAGGGCGTAGGAAAAGGGCCAGCCGTCTTACATCCAGCTGCATTTATTCGGAGCAAACAATTAAGGAAGATTAGAAAATCTTTTTCGTCATTGAAAGAGTTAACACACATAGCAAGATCTAAATTCTTGGTAGTCTCGGCTACTAAGTTAAGGACAAGGCGTATCGTCGTTCTTGGTCATTTCACAGGAAAAACATCAACCTCAGTTCAGATTTCTGCTGCTTCTGAGTGGATGGAACTTTCCCCAAGACGGATCGCCCTACGTTTGGGACCAATGCTTCAAGAGGATAGCTTAATTGACTTATTGTCGTGTCGGTCTTGTGGTTATGAAGATGTTGCTGAACAATTTCTGGACGGATTAAAAGAAGCTGGAGTGAAAAATGTTAGAGTTAGGACTTATTACCGAGACATCGACTTTATCCCGGACAACGGAGGCATGTTTACGGATGAGGAAGGTATTTTCAGAATGCCTACGCAAGATTTTATTGATGGAAAGTCTTTGCCAGACAGTGCAGTGGACCAACTTCAAGGATATGAACTCAGAGACGGGGAGGTGATTGAACTGCCGCAATATGACCCTAATGTCGCCGCCTGGTCTGCTGATACCTGCCCATAATCAAAAAGATCTCTGTTAGTATTGATGTTAGGGAGTAGATGCGGAAAATAAAAAGTATTATTCAGCGACTTTATTTAATGAGTGTCGTTGCTGGGTACGGGAATCTGAATTAGCATTAAAACAATCAGTGAACGTTTTAATGCTCCCTGGAAAAATCTTCAAGCTAAATATAGAGAGAGACTAAAGATAACAACTAATAAACCCTGTACTTTCTAAACGTATTTTTTACATTAATTCAGTGTTTATACGCTTAACTTGAATACTTTATTTGGTTATTCTTATTTACAATTAATTTTTTGGAAACTATATTTTTCGTAATATGCAGCGGATCTATCACCTTGAACTTCTAAGCTTCTAATTTTTTTTAGTTTGGGTTTGTTTTTGATAGCATTACGAAACGCTTCATTACGTAATGATGAACCGGCTCGACCAATTGTACCTTCAGGCCTGACTTCTCTTACTAACTGACTTTCAGGATTAGCAACAATATATTTCTCACTTATAATTGAGCCTCCTGCCTCTTCTCGAAGCCCCATAATGGCTTGGGGAACTAATTCATCTTCTGAATTTCTTGTTGACAAAACCCAAATTTCATCCATATCGTTAAATCCCCCAGTAAAAACCTCGGAGGTCTCAGCCGCTTGTTCTCCTGTTAGACCGTAATCTTGGTACTCCTTAGCTCTTTTCATCCAGCTAGACAAACGAAAACGAAGACGCATACCGTGAGGCGTTAATGGTGATTCCCGTGTTAAGAAAAAATCTGTTCCTTCAGAATAAGATCCACCATCCCAACGCAATACAGATATATCGGGCTCATCGGAGAATGTATCAAAATTCTCTTTATTTAGCTGAAAAGAATAAGTATCTCCTTTCGAAAGGTCAGGAGGATCTATGGAATCTAAAGAATCTATTTTAGATATAACACCTTCGGTCAAATGTTGATCTTTAATAGGGTTAATTGCTTCGTATGTGTAGCTACCTTCAGGTAAAGGCTCTTTGATAGCAAAACTCGAAACTGGATCAATAATGGATATACAAAAAAAGAACAAAAAATAGCAATATTTATTCATCATAATCTCCGCTTACAGCTAATATATAAAAGCTTATTCTAGCACTTACCGTATTCCCCTTTCGCACCCTAAAAACACGGTAGGCAGGATCTCTCTATTTCTACTAACGTCGGATATTTAGTTAAGAAAAATTAGGGGTACGTATTGTACCCCTAGGATAATTACCCTGAATGACAATAACCATTTAGGTGTATTTCCTGAGCCTATTAAGGCTTGGTTTAGAGAGACTGACAATAATTTAGACAACAACTGGTACTTTTTTGACCAACTTAAGGTGAGGTTTAAGAACTTGATAACACATCAATAACAGCCTGAAGTGATGATTTTTGAACCGATGAGATAGTTGTTGCGCCAATATTATTAAGAGCTGCTTCTGTTTGTGTTCCAAAAGCGATATGGTGAACATCTTGCCATAGTTGATCTAGTTGCCAACGATTAACTACTTCAATTTGAGAAGTGGCTGTCCAAACGACATAGTCGAACCACCGTCGTTCGATGGCAATACGTAGTGTTTCCGGTACATATTTACGATGTTCTTTGGCATGGGTTAGTACTGGATGAACCTGCCAACCTTTGTCTGCTAATGTTTGATGTGGTGCTAAACGAGCATCACTTGCTTGGCATAGGAGTACTGTTCCAACTGGCTCTCCAAGTAAGGCTGGTATTTGGTCTGTACCACAACGTTCGGAACCGGTTACATCTGGCATAATCCCAATATTTGTTAACCGCCGGGCAGTAGCTTTACCAACTGCTGCAATTTTCCAACGATGCCACTGGCGTAAATCTTGGCGACATTCTTGACATCGTTGCCACCACCGTATTACCGCTGTTGGACTTGTAAAAACCAACCAACCTGATGTTTGACTTGCTATTTGGAAACTGGCATCAAAACTTTTATACGCATCAGGAGGATCACAAATACGCTGCAGTGGTATGGTACAAGGTTCAAAACCCGCTGCAAATAGTTGTGAATGCCAAGCTATCTTTTGCAGATCGGGACGAAAGAATCCGACATTGGCACGAACTTTATGTTGTGTTGTTTTAGTAGCAGTAACAACACCCCCATACACCCAAACAGCAGGGGGACGAATGTGTTTATCTTTAAGGTCTGTTTCTAACGTCTCTAAGGATGACACTACTAATTTTTCTTTTGGGGTTGTTACTGCTTGTGCAATTAATACAGGCGTCTCACTAGAAACACCATGGCGCTTCAATTTCTGGACGTTTTCAGCAGCACTTAGAACGCCCATATAGATTGCTCCTGTCCCCGAACGCGAAGCGGCTTCCCAATCTAACTCAGGTTTGGGGCCTGCAGTACGGCGATGTCCGGTTAGCAAGGTCAAGCTAGCTGATATGTCTCGATCCGTCAAAGAAATACCTGCACGAGCAGCAGCAGCACTAGCAGCGGTGATACCAGGAATAATCTCATAGGAAATACCAGCTTTTAGAAGCACTTGTATTTCTTCAGCTAAACGACCAAAGGTACAAGGATCTCCTCCTTTAAGACGAATAACCTGTTTCCCTTTCGATGCTAATTGAACAAGTAAGTCACAGATTTCTTTTTGTGACTGGCTTGGTTTACCAGCACGTTTCCCAACATCAATAACGGTTGCATCCCATTGTATATAAGATAAAAGAGATAGTGACACCAGAGCATCAATTAAGATGACGTCTGCTTCTGCTATTGCTTGCTGACCTGCAACGGTAATCCAACGCGCATGGCCTGGCCCAGCACCGATAAAAACAACTTGGCCGTTCATTTAGTTGTAGCTAGGGCAATCCGTAAGGCTTGCCCTACATTTTTACCTAACTCAAGGGGGGTTGTTCCGGTTTGGGTTTCAGTATGGGATATAGTTCCATCTTCTGACCACAACTTCGCAGTTAGTTTCAATTCATCATTCTGATGCTCAGCGTAAGCTGCAAATGGTGTAAAGCAATCTCCTTCAATTTCCTGTAGTACTGCACGCTCAGCCTGAAAAGTTTGCCAAGTTTTTGGATCATGAAGTTGTTGAAAGAGTGTTTTTAATTCTTCATCTTCGCAATGTGCTTCGATCGCTAATGTTCCTTGCGCGGCTGCAGGGATAAAGGATTTCAACTCAATTTGTTGCTCTTGCCAAGAAGCCTCTAGACGTTCTAAACCAGCTGCGGCAAGTATTACCGCATCGAGCTCTCCTAAATGAACACGCTCTAAACGGGTATTAATATTGCCACGCAATGGTATAATTGTTGCTTGGGGCATCTGTTCTTGGGTTTGGAAACGTCTCCGGACACTACCAGTACCAACTTTTCCCTTAAAATCCTCTAACTCATTGACAATATTACCGTTTTTTAGACAAAGGACATCGTAAGGAGATGCTCTTTTAGGCGTCGCAATAATTTCTAATCCCGCTGGTAGTGTTGCAGGAATATCTTTACCAGAGTGGATGGCAATATCAATCTCTCGATTTAATAGTGCTTGCTCTATCTCTTTTAAAAATAATCCTTTCCCCCCTACTTTGTCTAAAGGACGATCACGAATTTTGTCTCCTGTTGTTGTAATCCAAACCCACTCTACTGCTAGGTCTGGACACTGATGTTTTAGTGTCTGGATAACCTGTTTTGCCTGCGCTTGAGCTAAAGGAGATTTACGAGAGCCGATTTTGATTTTCATGATCTATAAGTTCTATTTGTTCTTCGGTATCTGTTAAAGCAGTAATCATTTCTATCCAAAGCTTTGGTTCTTCACTAGAGTTTACTTGCTTTGCTATCATTTTGAGTAATTTTTGAATAATAGCGCTTGTTGCTCGATCTACCAGGTCTTCAGATGATAGCTTAGAGCTCTGACGCAAAGCGCGTTTAACCTCACTGGCTCTTAATTGCTCTAACCAAAGACTTAAATCACTTAATGACGGGGCATACTTTTGCCGATCATACCAAAGTGTAAAATGATCGGTTGCTTCCGTAATAAATAATTCTGCGTGCTGTGCCTCTTCGGAACGACGTTCAAGGTTTTCGTGGCATAACTGTTGTAAATCATCAACACTATATAAAAAGATATCATGCATTTTGCCAATTTTAGGGTCTGCTGCACGAGGCACTGCTAGATCAATTAATAAACGTGGTTTAGGAGGCCGATGACGTAGAGCTTCTCGAACATCTAGGTAGGTTAATAAACGATCCTGTGCACCAGTGCCAATCAGAACGACATCTGCAAGTACCAGTTCTGTTGGCAGTGATTCCCAAGTACTAACACGCGCTTGATATAAAGCAGCAAGTTCTTGCGCACGCGATAATGTTCGGTTACAAATGGTAATCTGCTGAACACCTTTACTTTTAAAATGTGCAATAGCCAACTCTGCCATTTCTCCAGCACCTAAAACAAGAACTTGCTTCTCTGTTAGGGGTTCAAAGACCTCCTCGGCTAATTGTACTGCTATCGTTGACAAATTGACGGCATATTTACCAATTTCTGTCTCTGTACGAATGCGCTTACCTACCTGCAGGACTTTTTGGCCTAAACGTTGTAGATATAGTCCAACCGTTTTTTCATCACAGGCATATTGAAAAGCTCGTTTCCATTGTCCTAAAATCTGTGGTTCACCAAGAACCATAGAATCAAGGCCTCCAGCAACACGCATAGCATGGCATATTGCTTCTTCCCCTCGAAATATTCTTAGATGGTTACGAAATGCGGTTACTTCTAAACCTGTTATTTCATCAAAAAACTGCGTAGCTACTTCCTCTAATTTATCTGAGATACCATGTGTTATTAGCTCGACCCGATTACAGGTGGAAAGAATTATTACTTCTGCTTCTAATTGTTGACGCAGCCATTTATAGGCTACTTGTAAGCGTTCGCCGGTTAAATTTAAACGCTCTCTTAATTCGATACCAGCTGTATGGTGACTAACACCAATAATGCCAAAATCCATCAGCTACTCCCGTGGACTAAAAAATCGAAACTAAATGTAATTGTCACAACAAGGTGTAGTAAACCAATGACAACAGCTGTAAAAAGACTCAATCGATGCCCACGCCAGCCTAACCACAATCGCAGATACAATGTTATGGCCAATAGCAACCAAGCGACAATCGTCATATACGCTAGAATATCTTTACTTTGACTTTTAATCGTTGTCGGTAGAGACATTAATAAAAAGCCAAACACCATTCCTATCGACAGTAAGATAAATCCTGCTTGTAGTAAACGTAGTTGGTAGCGATCCAAGTTATCTAGACTAGGCAATTTACGAGCTAATCCTGCCGGGTTATCCCGTAAGCCACGTTCTTTTAGAATATAAAGTAATGCCATACTACCAAGAGAGACTAAAAAACCAGCACTAATACAAATAAAACCTATATGTAGTTTTAGTATTGTTGTAATTGGGTTCTGGTTAAAGTTTTGTATTTGTCCAATCATGACTGCAAGTAACAAAAATGCAGCAGAAATCGCTGATGCGGTACACCACAGTATTGGCCGCCCTTGAAACCGGTTTGCATATAAGCTAGCAAGCGTAAAAGAAACACCAGTAATGCCTAATAAGTCTGTGGGAATCATTACGACACCCCAATGTGACAATAGCCCACCAACGTAAATGCCTAATCCGGCAAATAGGAGTGCCTCGCCAACGCTATCTTGTACAGGTAACTCTTTTCGGCTCTGACGGTAAAAAATAACGGTTGCCCCAACAATTAATAATGTAGCGATATAAATATGTGTCATAGCGTTTCTGTATCTACCATCTTTTGGTAATACTTTTGTAAATCTTGATGTAATTGTTCGACTAATACTTTCGCCAAGCCAGGGTTTTTACCCTTGGTAGAAACGGCTAGATGTATGTTTTCAACCTGTCGTTCTGCAGACAAATTGATATTCCCAAAACCATGGGCGCTCACAATAAGTAAACCTTTCTGTTTTGCTACCCGGCAAATTTTTTGGTCTAAGTCTAGATTATTAATTGCAATCATAATTAACGCCCATGGTTTAGCTTCTAAATCCTGCTCTTGATAAACACGATTTTCCCAGCTTATATCACCTTGTTTTACATATGTATACAACGTCTTACTAAGTCTTGGTGTAATTATATGTACTCGTGCTTTTTCCATTAAGCATTTTTGTACACGTCGCTCTGCAACAGTACCACCACCGACGCATAAAACATCACGTTGTTGTAAATTTAAATGTATCAGCACACTAGGTATTATTGTAATCAAGTTTTAGCTAGAGAGAAATATGATCTTAATGTAGATTTATCTTTAGGGCTTTATTCAACTAAATTAGTTACAGCTTCAAAAACTGTGTTACCTCTACTTTATCTAAATAGTTTAATACTGCTAAGATCTGCCTCGCTACTTAATGGTCTGACTTAAGTAGATTTTTAATTGGTAATTATCATAATTATCGGAACTCTCAAGAGGTTCAATGATAGCTATATCTGAAAAACCATCATTATTGAGGTCACCGTACTCAATACTAGCACTTATATCAATGCTAACCCAGATATCATCATTAAAGGTACTACTGATGCTAGTGATCGTATCCAATTGATGTAAGGTTTTATTAAAACTACTGTCTCCATCCGCTAACATGTAAACAATGCTAGCTTCCTTTGTCTGTTGATCAATATAAGGAAATAGAATATCGAGTAAGCCATCATTGTTGAGATCTACGTGAATGATAGCCTGGTCTGCTCTTGACTGACGAAATTTTTTATAGGCATCGGTATGAACTCTAATACTGCTAACCCGATTACCTTGTTGATCAAATAGATGATGTATTAAGTTAAGCCGGTTATCAGAAAAGATGTAAGACTGCCTCATAATAGTATAATCGCTAGCGGTTCGAAAAAAACCACTGGAAGTCCCTAAAAGCCTCAAATTATCTCTGTCCTGATCAGCAAGATGATCATCTAAATACGCCAAAAAGAACCTATCCTCATTTTTGATCTGCAAACCTTCTGGCAAATAAGAAGTACTATCGTTAGTCAACCAACAGTTAAGAAATCCAGCTTCTGTATTACTATCGCTATACCAACCTTCATCTGCAAAAAGATCGATTTTTCCATCATAGCCAAAATCAAGCAAATGAAAATTGTGAAAGTATGCTGCACCACAATTCCAGGCACCATCAACAAGTGAGTCGATAGTTAACTCTCTTGTTAACATAAGATCTTTGGTAGCATTCGTAGCACCTTTAAAATAATGAACTTTAAAATCTCGAAGGGATCCATTAGATGCTGTTATAACATCTAAAACGCCGTCATTATTATAGTCGGTCAAGTAAGCTTCTCCGCCATGTACTCCAGTAGGATAGGTTTTTGTTTTGGCAGTATCAAAAGCAGGTAGCGCTTGGTCACGTCCTGGTATAACCTTGATGTTGTTCCCCCAAAAGTTAAAAAATACGAGATCAGGATAACCATCTTGATTCATGTCACCAATATCTGAAAGAAAATCATTGTTGGCTACATCAAGGTCTTGTCCTTGGATAAAAGACTGTCCTTGTTGATTATAAAAAAATAATACGCGAGATTTTGAAAAATAGTGTGAATAAAGATACGTTGAACCGTTTGAAATTAATTCATTATGGATAACGATATCTAGGTAGGAATCATCATTGATGTATGCCAAAAAGATTTTATCAAAATAGTATTGATCTTTTGTAAATCTCAAGGGATACACTAAAGGCGCTGAAAAGCCATTCCAGTTTTTACTATTACCTCCATCCTTTAACCATCTTGTAGAAGAGGTCTTTTTGATAAATAAATCTGTACGCTCTTGTAAGATAAAAAATATAATGTAGGTTGTCTTAGTACCATTTTCAGCCATAATGCTGATAGTCGTCTGTTTGTCTGTAATTATCAGTATTGAATCTTTGGGGTGGTTTGTACTCGCTTTATCCGAAATCTTGATATCTTTTACAATAGCCTGCTTTGGAAAAGATACTGAAAAGGGCAATTTTAGGGTTGCTGTATTGTTTGTAAAACTGACTCCATAGTCCTTGGCATCAATAGTCAAAACCAGCGTACTGATATTTGCTTCAGTACTTTGTTCATGCTTGTCTGAAGTTCTTTGGTCTAAAGATAAAAAGGTATCATCAACATTAAGCCCACAATTTATGAAAGCGAGACTAATAACTATCAATCCTAAAAAACGTTTAACTTTATTCTGATGGATCATTAGGTCCAAACTATATCGTGATCACTTAAATGTTTTAGGATAAATCCCATTAACGTCATCTGTTATTTTGTCTTTAAAAAACATATTTCAATCTAGCATAGACAAAATCGTTTTCGTTGAACTGCCCAAGTGGATTATGTTGTGTGCCAAATAGCAGATTAATACCTGTTTGTAGTTGCAGACCAAATGGAAAATCGTAAAACATTGATGGACCAACATAGGCATCACCAAGGTTTATATTCCAATAGCTACGAACCTCAAGCCAGAACTCAGGTTCAAATGGTTTTACTCGTATCACTCCCAATGTACTGACATTATAATTATCAATTAAGAATAGGTTTTGATGGGTCATAAATAAATTTCCGACCACTGACATTGTCCATAAAAAACGTTCATGTTGGAGCATGTCAAAACCGGCTAACAGTTGTACTGCTGGTACGTGTATCACCTCTAGCTTATCTGTATATAAACTCTGCTGAGACAAGGTACTGATCTCAAACCTTAACATTGCTAATGATAAGGGGACCGCTAGAGATACTGCTGTTCGTAATTGTCGTTTTGGTTGTTGATAAAAAAGTGGTGTCAGGTCTAAGTCTAATATTCCTTCATTTAACAGATTTCGAAATGTTAAGGATCGTAATGTTTGTAGAGGTGTTTTCCCAGTTTCCTGTTGCTCATCTTGAATCAGCTGAATTAGTTCTGGTGAGAAAATAGGTAATGCTATATCTTCAAGTCCGTAAAAAATATATAGGTCGATATCTAGTTTTGAAAAATGATAACTAAATCTAGCACCTAGATCACCATTCAAAAAATTATCCTGTGGGGTCGTAATAAATCCTGGAGAAAAGTTCTGCTCGAGTGCACTGGCAATCAGGTTATCTTGGTTACCTTTTCTTAAACTTTCGAATGAGATAGGGTTCCAATCTGAATCGTTCTCTGGTAGGCGTGCAGGGCGATAAAATGGAATGACTACTAATTCTAATTCGTAACGTTGGCCATACTTTGTCCAGCGCACCATTGGTATTGGCCGCTTTTGAAACTCTTCTGGTATAAACAGGAATTCAGATAAGTCATCAGGGTTAAGTACATCAATAAGACTGGGTAGACCTCGCCCCCAACGTCGAATCTGCTGTCCTACTGCTAAGTCCCAACTAGAACCTTCCCAAACACCATATGCTTCCCACAATTCGGGAGTAAAACGTGCATGGCTCTGACCATTACTGCGAAAGATTTCATATTCCATCGCACCAGATACGGTGATCCGCCATTTATGTGTCTTTTTGAGAGACAGCTCTAATAAGAACCTACTAAGGAACTCTTGACGCCGTTCTCCGGGACGGTCTTTAGCAATATCACCATTCCAGCGCTGGTCAAGTAGCCCTCGATAGCCCGCTTTAAGTGTTTGCTTTGTTTCGGTATTGCCTAGTGGGTACCATGTCTGCGCCAAAAGATTCTGTGGGAATAACCATAGACCTACATAAAGGGAACTAAAAAATAGCCCCCTCCAAGAAGACGTTATAAACAGACGTAAGGTATACATAAACAGGTCCATACCTTACCTGTGTTATCCATCTTTCATGCGACGCAGGGTAAAAAAGTCGCTAGGGAACTCCAGGTTATTTTTTTGTTCTAAAACTTCTAATACTGTCGCATGTTTTTTTATAAGATCTTGCATACGTGTTTTAGTTGCAATCCAATACCCGTCAATTTTAGTCAGCTGTTCAACCGTTAAGACTTTTTGTAATTTTTTACCCTGATAGAATTCAATTTTTTGCGGTATATAGGTATCTTTCTGAATCCATTGAATCAACTTTGTATACTTCGAATTTGCTTCTGGCTTTGGTTGTGATTCAATTATCCAATGGTCTTGGTCTTGCCATTTCTTTTCACCTATGAGTTCATAATGCCACTTGTTAGGGTCTTGTTTCTCGAAATCTGCAAAGGTAAAATCAGTTCCTAGGAAACGATGATGTCTCTGTCTACTACTAATTCGTTTGGGTTCTTGCCTGAGTGATGGTAGATAGAGCCACTGTTCACTAGATGATTTTTTATTTTCCTGTACAAGCAATGTGACACCTGCAACATTTTTTGGCTCCACAAAACGTAGTAATGTTTGTATTCCTGCTTCGGTTTTTGCGATAAAAAGCTCAACTGTACGTGTTTTTTCGTAGTTTTTTGCTGTACGCTGTCGAATTAAATGCATTTTGAGTTTGACAGCACTTGACTTGGGTGTTGACTGTCGATTAACTTCACTGATAATTGCGTCAGCTGTCTCTGTTACTTGAGTCTTAGCTATTTCTGTTGCCTGAGCACCAGAAGTAAGTGTCATCAAGATAATGATCAAGAGAACTGGTTGCATAAGTACCTCCTACTATCTGCATCTCCCTTTGCCCTATAAATTATATTTTATTAAACCGACGACGTAACCTTTTAACTTTCGGATTAATAATTACTTTTTCTGGTGGTAGTAGGTACCACTTATCTTCAACTTTGCGCCAACTTGTTTGGACATCCACACAGCGTGGAATCCAGACATACCAACGTCCACAAATTTCTAGTTCAGCAACGGCATAGCCGTAGACCTCATCTAATTCTTGTAGGTCCCATGTTAGCCTACGAATTTTATAATCTATGATACGTGCCTGTTTAACAAGGGCAATTAAGTTTAATAAGAACAGATCTCTGCCTTCTGTGTCTAAAAAAAGCGGACTTAGGTAGTTACTAATTTCTTTGTGCCGTATATGTTTCCCACGTAAGACATCAGAAACATATGTCATCTCTTTATTGAGGTCTATATTGCTCTCTTCTGCCCCGCTAGAAACTGGTTGCACGCATAGTATCATTGCGACAAAAACAATCCAGAACAGACTTTTTTTCATAATAATCATCAGTATTCGTGATTAGGGGTTAAGCCAGTATTCATGGTAACAAACTGCTTCAGGTTATGCTGAAATATGCTATTTAGCTATAAGTTTCTCGTTTTTAGCATCTTAACCTTAACGAACACGGCACAAGACAAATTTTAAATAATGCCCTTCTGGAAAACTAGGAATGACAGGATGATCTAAACCTGCCCCACGTTCACAAAGGATCTGTAACCGTTTACCTGTTTGTTGAACACTCTCATCAATGAGTTCACGAAATAGTTGCATCGTAATATGGCTAGAACAACTTGAGGCTGCAAGTAGACCTTTTTCACTTAAGAGTTGACAGGCAGATCTAAATAAGCGGCGATACGCCCGCTTTGCATTGGGTAAGCTCTTTTGATTTGGAGCAAAGCTAGGCGGATCAATAATGACCAAATCAAATTTTTTTTGTTCTTGTCTAGCTGATTCAAACCAGTTAAAAGCATCTTCAGCTATAAATCCGTATTCATTAGGTGATAATCCATTGAGGATAAAATTTTGCTCTGCTGCTTTGATTGCGTTCGTACTAATATCAACACTTTCGACATACGTCGCCCCCCCTAAAGCTGCGGCAAGGCTAAAACCTCCTGTATAGGAAAAAAGGTTAGCAACTCGCAGCCCAGCTGCTAAATCAAATACTAAGCGCCGATTTTCTCGTTGGTCAACAAACCACCCTGTTTTTTGACCTTGGAGGACATCTACTTCCATATGCCAGGCATATTCTTGACAGCTAAATGGTTCGGGCTGTTGACCAAGAAGGAGTTCCCAACGTGGACCTTGAGCACCTCGGGAACGACGATGGACAATTGTCTGAATATTTTTAAGTTGTGGCGTGTTGATAATTGCCTGCTGTAAATAAGGAAGCCTTTCCTCTGCAGCCCTACCGTCACTACGCACAACAAGGATATGGCGATACTGATCAATGGCCCATCCTGGTAAACCATCTGCTTCACCATGAACTAGCCGAAAGGCTTCAACATTTTTTGCTATTAGGCTTTGTCTTAATTGAATTGCAGAGACCAATCGTTCTTGAATCAGTGCACTATCTGGTATTTGCTGTTCGTCTAAACTCCAAACTCTAGCAGCAATGGGATGGCCAGGATCATAAATTGCCCACGCAACAAAACCATTTTTATCTATTAAGCGTACAGGAGCCCCGACAGAAAGTTGAGGCTGATTATCTATAGCACTCTGGTAAACCCATGGGTGCCCAGCTTCAATCTTAGAGCGTAATTGTTTTTTAAGTTTCAGGCTGGCTGCTTGCTCTATCATAGACATGTGTATTAACCTTTAGTTTTTGTCCTTAGTCAATGGTTCAGGGAGGTAGTCTTTTGCTAAATTGTGTGGACTTACGTTGAACAGGAAATAACGTATTTCAATCCGTTTATTTTTTACGATACGCTTGAGAATGCCTTCACGTTCATAACGACGGGCATCTGTAGTAATCGTTTGTGTTAACAGTTCTATTTTACGTCCAGCTTGTTTAATAGCTTGGCATAACGCGACATCCTCCATAATTGGGTATGGCAAAAAGCCACCGATTTGTTCATATAGCTCTCGAGTTAAAAAGAGGCCTTGATCACCATAGGGAAGTCCAGAAAACAAATTACGTATTCTTACTCCCCATTCGACCAATCGGTAGCGGTATGCGGAATGGTCGATTTTTAGACGAAAAGCTCCCGCATTGCCACGTGCGATCACCGGTGTCATCACCGCAAGAGGGTCAAAAGGCGGCACAGAATCAGCATGGATGATCCAAAGAACAGGTCGAGAACTCGCTTGCACACCAGTAGCAAGCTGTGGCCCACGACCGCCATGACGAGATACGACATTGGCCCCGAATGCACGAGCAATGGTCATTGTTTCGTCTTTACTACCACCATCCGCAATAATATATTCAGATCCTACTAGTAACTGTAAAGATTGAAGTAATTTTTCAATCCGAGTAGCTTCATTGAAAGTCGGTATAATTATGCTAAGATCTTGGGCTTTCATCTTTGATGTCATTTTTGCTAGTTCATTGTTACAGGTTTAATTTTCTGATGCTGAGGTTCTTGTCAGCACCTTGTATTTTCCCTTATTACAAACCATTATCTTTCATAGTATTTGCTGCCTCACGAATTATTTTATTTTGTAAACATTTCTTCTCCGAAATGGGTTGCCTTGACAGTAAAGGACTTCTTTAGAGACCATGACTACTATGCCTAGATTTAGACAGCTCTTGACGTTTAGTTGCTTACTCTCTGTTATTACCTTACTTGCGTGTGAAGGTCAAAAAACAGATTTGAATACGAACAACATAAATCATTTTTCTGCAGCTTATATTCCAGAGTCGACTGCCGTTCAGGTTAGCTGGTTGCCTCTCTTATCTAACCAGATTGAACAATTTGAAGTCTTACGCGACTCACTTCGAACAGCTAGGATAACAGCACCGGTAACAACGAATACACTAAAAACATATGATTTTGTTACTGCTGCTGCATTTACGTTTGACGACTTTAAAATTGAACCAGGCTACCGCTATAGCTATCAATTAAAGGCTCATTTTTTTGACAAGTCTATGGAGACAACATCACCAATTGTTTGGGTTGATGTACCAGCAAAGTCCCTGACTGGCACAACATTTCCTGAAGCATCTACAGACCTCTGTAGTCTTGTGACAGGAGAAACAACTTATAATCGTTTAACCCTACAAGATAATCGTTTTAGACAAACAGCAGCAGTCGCTGCTACGAACCCCAGTGTCAGGCTTCAAGCTTATTTTTCAGAGACACGTCGCGCTCGTGCGGAGTGGCGTATCTACCACCAGCAACAAATGTTGACACCAACCGCTGGCCAGCTACTTGGTGATCCTATTGAATTTACAATTTCGAAAGAGACTTGTCTGTTTCGTATGATTACCTTATATGATGCATATGAACAACCGCTAACAGACGCTCTGACTGATGAAACCTACGCATTTTCACTGGAGCTACGCCTTTTTGGCATAGGCTCAAATAGTGATCAATTGCTTTCTCCGGTACAGCGTCTTGTTTTTCCAAATCAAGAAGGCAAAGAATTTATCGACATTAATAATATTACACCTGAGCCAGCTGCTGTTTTACGACCAGGTCGACAGAGTTTTCAAACAAACTTTATGTATCACCTAGAACGTGTCGACGGTCTAATTCTTAGTGGACATATTGTCGCTGTTGATCAAAACGGTAATACGGAAATGCTAGATATCCAGTCTTATGAATTAGAGGATCTTGAGGGTTCAGTCCTATACACAGCTACAGTTACGATTCCTGAAGATACTGTTTTGATTCGGTTGATTGCCCAAACAGGAACGGGAGCAATTGATAATGCTATTGTGCAAGATGAGCTTAATTATGCTGTCTTACCGTAAAACAAATTTGTTTTATCTAACTTCGGTTGTTGCATGGTTTCTATTTATACCTAGTTGTAATAATGCCAATACGCAGTGTATCTCTACAGCTAATGAAGTTTGTGACCCCCTTTTACAACCACCTGCCTTTGTTACAGCAACACTATCTCAAACAGGGAGTATCTTATTTTCGTGGCTTGACACGAATAGTGGTAACCAGGAAGAAGAGGGATATTTGCTTGAACGTAGATTGCCAAATACAGATAATTGGGCTCTCATCAATATCTATCCAACAGGAACAACAACAGGAGTAGATACAACAGCGGCAGATGATACGTCCTACTTTTATCGTATTGTTGCCTTCCGTCAAGGCATAACGCGCCCAGCTCCTGAAATACGTGTTGACTTTCCGTCCCAGACACCACCAGAGACAACACTCTTATTTCATCCGCCACGTTTAACCCTAAGTAGTGAAGCAAGTTTTGTTGTTGCCAATAGTGAAGACCTCGGTTCATTTCAATGTTCGCGTATCATTAGCGGTGGTCGTCTACAAACGATTAGATGTGAGGCTAGTCCCGGTTGTATTTTACGTGGAGAGATCTGTCGAACAACATTTACATTATCTAATTTAGCAACGGGTCAACATCGTGTTTCTATTACCGCTGTAGATACTGCCGGAAAACAAGATCCAACACCTATTGAGTTTAGTTGGAAAGTTGATGACCAACCACCGCAGCTAGCGTTAACTCAAACACCAGAAGTAGTAACCAGTCAAGATACGGTCACATTTGGGTTTAACTCTGACGACGACCAGGCAAGCTATTCTTGTATGGTTGATAGTTTTGGCATGCTACCAACTGTTGGCCCGGTCTCTTGCTCTCCAGAAGAAGGTTTTTCTACCGCCTTTGGTCAATCAGGTATTAGACGGCGCTTCGCTGTATCCGCAACTGACTTATTGGGAAATACAACCACAGAAATATTCGATTTTTACACAGACAGGCAGCCACCAGAAATTTTATTCCCCTCACCCAATACAACGTCCCGACAACCGTCGGGCAGCGTTATATCTTACGTGGTCATTAATGACAGTGATACAGACCCCGCATCAACATCTTTAAGTCAGACTGAATCTGTCAAATGTACTTGGAAAAATCTTGTTACGAACTCTATCATTGATTTTCTACCTAACTGCCTACCCAATTATGTTAAAGGTCAGCTAAGGCCTGTACCAATTAATAATAATGAATTTAATCAAGATGGTTTTTTCTCTTTGTCGATCACAGCAACAGATTTTGTTGGAAATACGACAACAGCAACTTTTGAATGGCAGCATGATGGAATACAACCGACATTAACATTTGTCACAACACCAGTAGATTACCGTATGCCTCCATCGCAGTTGGGTAATCCAACAACCGTATTTTCTAGTTTTTTGGATTACTATTATCAGGCGACAAATGCTGCCCATACAGTAACAACAGCAACAGATATTATTCAACAGTTTTATTGCAGTTGGACGGGAACAAACGCTTTTACAAGCCAACAATGTGATGATTTTATTTTTATTGCTGGTAATGCGCGTAGTGTGACAACAATACCTGACTTCTACCAATTTACGGTTACTGGTGTTGATTTAGCTGGTAATATTTCGGCTCCTGTAACACATATTGTACGCGTTGATTATCCTGCTTATAGCAATAATATTTGTGATGCTGCTGGTAATGCAATTGTGATCAAACGCTTTGATCCTTTACCAACAGGTAAGCGGTCTCCACTTGGCGGTGGGAGATTTGCAATGGTTATTGACGATGACACGTCTGCCGGGGGGATTAATCCGTTAACAGATTATATTTATAATGCGGTTGAGTTTGGGAATACTGTTCCGAATAGAGGTGGTGTTGAGCTACAATACCGTGCAGAAAGTACAGTAGCAACAACCTACCAACTTTGGGGAAACCCACGTAAACAAGATGCTGGTACATTAGAAATTCCTCTAACACCTTTGCCAAATATTAGCTGTGATAATGCCTACACAACTGTTGCGAATCATCTGGGAGAATCAGAGCAACTACAACCTTGGCAATTAGAAGCATCGCTACGTACAGGCGTTAGCAACTTCCCAGATACATTCTCTGCTGTTGCCCGTTTTTGGTTGGGCATGGCTGTTCCAGACCAAGATTATCTAATTATCCGCCAAAAACACCCTGACCATAACTGGCTACCCGAAGCGGGCCAGTTATGGCAATTTCGTTTTTTGGTTGGTGTGCGTTCACTAGCTACCGTACCAACAACTGTTGCAGTTCATCTTGAAGTGCCTAATGTGACAGAAGGCTATACTGCTGGTGCCCCCCAAATTACAGGGACACAGGATAGGATAGCCTCTAACTATTATGAGTGGAATAACTTACTATTTAATAATCAAAATGAAACGCTTGTCGATTTATTTGCGGAAGCTCCACATTGTGTAGGCATGGCTCAAATACGTGTACAAGCATTAGATAATAGTAATAACGTCATATTAGAAGATTTTGCTCGCTTTGCTATTAGTGATAGCGTTAGTGGACAAGATCTACGTGAGCCCAATAGCATCATAGCACCAGCAGGCCCGTATCCATTAACAGACGGTATTGATTTATCTAATTTACGTTTAGAGAACGCTTCGCCTGAGGACAGCTATCGTTTAACACCAATAAGGTACGGTTCCCCTTTAACCGTTGAAATACGAGAGCGTTCTGCAACAGGTGAAGAGCTCTATATTGCCATCCTTGAAAATGGCACAGCTGTTACTGATATAACGACAGCTATAGGCTTAGTTCAACTTGAGACAACACCATCCATAGGCAATACCTACGACGTCAGTGTAACCGCAGCAACTATCAGTCGTTGTCTACGTTATCGTCTACGAGCTTGGCAGTAAATAGAATAGTCCTCGTATCCTTAATAGGATTAATTTTTTGCCTCAATTTCACTCATAGGTAATGGCTGGTGTACCCATTTTTTCGGGATATTTTTCAAGTCAGCGTCTGGTGTGAAGTAGTAATCGTAGATAGTATCAGCAACATGTCTACCAAAAACACGAGTGTCTTCCCTGGTAATCCAGTGATCTAAACCAGCTTTACCATAGACTGTCTCTAGTGTTATGGCTAAGACTTTAGAACCGGCATTTCTCCACCACCACGTTTCAGGAAAAAAGCTATTTAAAAATGTTGCACCCCCCTCTGTTGGAGGGGCTAAAATAGGACTTTTTTGGGCAAGAATAGAAATTAAGCGTAGTTGTTTGTTCCATAATGTTATTTGATCGGTTGTATACGTTTGTGGATTACTACCAAAATGCGGGAAGAAAAAAGGAGGTGTATCTGGTTCTGAGTTAGAAGAATGTAAATTTAATGCGATAACATCAGTAACTGGACTAAAACTCAAGTCATCGATAATATCAACCATGTGCGGATCATTTAAATAATGATTCTCAATTGGTGCTGTAGCAGAAAGAAATAGAGGATACGCTGTCTCAAACTTCCAGGCTACTTCGAGATTGTACTTTGTTGATTTGGAGTTACCCTAAAGCTGTAGACACTCTAAATTTAGAAAAAGGAGTGTTAAATGTCGAATCAGAAGTACAGCCAGGAATTCAAAATAGAAGCAGTGCGCCAAGTCACAGAGCAAGGTTACAGCGTTGTTGAAGTATCGATGCGCCTAGGCATCTCTGATAAAAGCCTATATGCCTGGCTAAAAGATAGCCGCTTTAATTGTGTACAGAAAGATAATCCCGACAAACAAGAAATACAAAAACTGAAGCTTGAGGTACGTCGCTTAACTCAGGAGCGTGACATCCTAAAAAAGGCCGCAACGTACTTTGCCAAACTGTCAGAGTAAAGTACGTGTTTATCAAAAATCATCAAAAGACGTTTCCTGTCACCGCAATGTGTCGTGTCTTGCAAGTACATCGCAGTGGCTTTTATGCCTGGCTAAAACAGCCACAGTCAAACAGAGCTATCGAAAATAAAAAGCTGCTGGCAATGATCAAGAAGTCTTATCAAGAATCAGGTTGTACTTATGGAAGCCCACGTATCTATCAAGACTTACGGGCAATGGGTATTAAGATAAGTAAGAATCGAATTGCTCGTCTAATGAGAAGAGCAGGCATCGTTGCCAAGTATAGCTACAAGAAACGTAAGTTTATCTACAGTAAGCCATCGGTAGTGGCGCCCAACCTTGTCAAGCAACAATTTGATGTATCTGCTCCTAATCAGATATGGGCTACAGATATCTCATATGTGCGTACCAAGCAAGGGTGGCTATATATTTCAGTGGTATTAGATTTGTATTCACGGCTGGTGATAGGTTGGTCGATGCAGTCACGGCAGAAAAGAGATTTGGTATTAGCTGCGTTATTAATGGCATTAAGTAGAAGAAGGCCAGAATCACAAGTGATTATTCATTCAGATCAAGGGAGTCAATTTACCAGTTATGAATGGTTAAACTTTTTAAAGGATCATAATTTGGTAGCGAGTATGAGTGGTCGAGGCAATTGTTATGACAATGCGGTAGTAGAATCATTTTTCAGCGCTCAGATATATTGATTAAGAAGGAAAGAATTGGTATTAGCCCAAAAAAAGAGTGTATATGAAACAAGAACGATAGCGCTTAAGGTAGAAAATGTTGTGCAGATATATTTGATTATATCGAAATAAAAATAAATGTTTTATAATCGACAACAAAACAATGACCAAAAGCAATCAGCGTTGGTTTGCATAGTTATTTCCACATAAAGCACCACAAAACAAAGGTATTAGCCGCATAAAATAACTGATTGTATCGTGCTTTTGTTTATGCAGAAATGAAAATTGTAGTATATCGTTTAATACGAATCAACTGTGCTTGTTGTTTTACAGCTTTAGGACAAGTTTCAATGGCACTTATGGCCGCACTTTCAAGACCATCAATAATAGATACTGCTGTTGATAGATATCTAGCTTTTTTGAGTTGTTTTTCTGCTAATTCAAGTGGTGTTTCGTTTTTTCCTCGCCTATCACATTCTTGTTGTATTCCGTTGTTAGGTCTAGCCAGGCTGCGCCATCTTCGCTTAGTGCAAGATTACCTGCGGGGAGATTGTCTGGAATATCAGGGGCTTCTATCCAGCCTTCTTCTTTTGTTTTAATTTCCTCATAAAGAGCTTTAGCATTTTCTAATTGTTCTTTATTAATTAGACCTATCAGCTTTCTGTCTTTATCTAACCTGACGTACATTGCTATACCTCCCTTTGAAGCAGCATGAAAGACCAATCCGTCAATGCCTGTGCCCCCGCAGTGGTGTGAATATTAATTTGAAATTCTCCGTCTTCATTTCGAGGATTAGCTACCCTGTACGCATTAGTTAACCTTACAAAATTCAAATGAGTAGCTATGATAATCATATTGTTTAAATCGTAACTAACGCCCATAGTCGGAAGTTTTATGCGATAAAAATCAGCCGACGAAGCTCTTCGAATCTGTATTGCTGTTGAAGACAAAAGAAAAGGGCTAGAGTTTCTAAACACAAACGATGAGCCGCTTGGAACAACAACCGGATAAGGATTTACCAAGCTCACGTTACTTGCAGCATTTGCCTGACTTTCTACAGAGGTTGCTGCCCAAATATATAAATGATTTGCAATAGCTGTCTCTATTTGTTGATTTGTTTTTTGCTCAATCGCATCATCTAATTGCGATGAACTACCATCTGGCGTTAAGCCTTGATTAATAATGACCTGATCGTTCTGTTTCGCGCGACCACCTACTGCATTAAGCCAATCGGCTGTAATAACAGTTGGCAGGTCTCCCGTCATTGGATCACCTTCAGAAAACTCTGTATCCAGTGTCATAATGCTTCCCTCACATCATCGGTAAAACGATAAATAAAATTGACATGTCTCTGTTTTAAACGTTCAAAACTGCACATAAGCAAAGATGCCAACGCAGTACCTCGTAAGACATCATCGATATCCAAAAAACAAACATAAGGCCAATTACCGCTATAAACACGACTACCAGCAACAGCATGTCCAGCTTGCGCATTACGAATGGGATAAAAAACAACATCAAGTCCTAACTGTCTGGCAATCTCACGTAAATCAGAAATACTTTTATAACCCTTATTTTCTAGAAAGCGAGACGCAACTAATCCTTGTCGCTCGCTTAACGTCAGTCCTTCTGGTGTACAGGCATCTGGTAAACCCAACTCTGATTCCCATTCTGACAATAGATCAATCGCACGACCTGGTTCAATATTGCTAAGCAAGAGCTCTACTAATTCATCAATGCGACCAAATCCAGGAGCTAACCCATCAAAGACCTGATCACGCACACTGCCAGGTCTAACTTCCAAAGCCTTACCCGGTGGCCACAGATCTAATAAGACCTCTTTCCATCTGGCTGTGTACTTACTCATAAACTGCTATATGCCGGTGTTCCCAGTCCACCAATTTGACCAGGCCCATAGGTTAGTTCAGTTCCTGTTGGACTAGTCAGCACATGAGAAAATTCACCTGGTGCATTACTAATAACCTGACTAATACGACTAATGGCCAAGGTACTATTTGGTATTGCTTCACGATAAAGTAAATCTGTTAACGCATCGGTAACAGCTGCTTGAACTTCTGGTGTATTAGGATTTAATTGTATTTGCGGATTAAGCGGTATCAGACTTGGTGCTAGTACATACAAATTATCGGGATGCAGCGTCGGTGGTGCTTTACTTAAGAGGTGTTCCCTAACTGCTAAAACCTCAGCTACATCAGGAATAAAGTTACTGTCACCATCTCGTACAAACGTAAGACCAACTGTACCAACACCTTGAATAAAAGATGTAAACCAAGCCCGCGTTACTCCTGCAACCTCTTTAGCAAAGGCAACATAATCTTCGCTACCTTCCTGACGACGTTCAGCCAAAATTCTCGCTCGCCAAGCTTCTTTATCTTCTAGTTCAATACCATCAATAACACTACTAACAGTTGCTTGATTATCAATACCTGCTTGCGGGCTCGTTAAGTTAAGCACACTACCGACTGCAATATTGCCAGCAGTACCAACCGTTTCTGCAATGACTCGAACGACAGAGCTACTGCTAGCATCCAAAATAAGACCCGCTTGCATTGCATAACGGATACCGTTTGAACTTTGCCAGATTGATGTTTCAGGTAAAGAGGCTCCCTCGCTCCCAGTTACGGTAATATCAATCTGTGCATAGGTTGGGCCAAGTCGCTCAACTTGCTCCCTGCTGGCATGAAGATACAAATATTCTTCATCTGCTGTCTTGGCAAATAGTTGTTTCGCTGTCTGATCAATTAGTTTGTAACTAAGGCTGTGCGCCAGTCCAAGCGTTACAGGTAAAATCCGTAATGTGCTTACAGGTAGTAATGGATTATTATCTGTTACCGCTGTTTCAATATCAGCAGTAATTGTATCAATCGTCTCTTGTTCTGTGGGTATGGGTAACGTCACTTTAAATCTACTTTAAACCTTGTTTCAATCGTACTTAAATCATCTTTAAATCTGGTTCCAAAAATCAGGAAATCGTAATTTTAATGGTGCATCCTGATTTCGTTTAATCGTAATCATCAAATCAACCGTATTGGTATCAATACGTCTTAACTCTACAAAAACAGACGCAATAATCTTACGCTCAACCATCCAGTCCAGTGATTGTATTGCGTAGGTTTTAGCACGTACAATGTTATCTGCTGACAATTCCAGACCACGCAGTTTCCATAATTTTGAACCAACCGTCGCAACACCATTAATTGTTGGTGCATTTTTTAGATACTCAGTTCCTACCCAGCCACGAGGATCATCGCCCAAGCGACGTAAATTTTCTGACTCTTCTCTTGCGTCAAGAAATAGACTATTAAGTACAGCCTCAAGAATACCTGGTGCTGTACTTAAATCACCATCAACTAAAACCCAGTCCGTGCTAGTACCGCTGTCGATAACTGTTTGCAAGTCACTCATTGCGGCACATCCGTAGTTCTTGACACATCAGGAGAAGTTGCATCAGGCTTATCCAGGTAGCTATGTACATGTCCGACTAAGCTAATACCGCTAGCTATAACATCACCCGTTGCATTCAGGTCACCAATAACATTGACTACCTGACCACCTTTTGGCTTTAACTCAATCGAACCATCTTGCTTGAGATACACTTCCTGACCATACATCGTGTACATTATTGTTTCGCCAGATTTTTTATTTTTTGGTCGATGATCACCATGGCTATCACCAAACACACGACCAAGCGCGCGATTACCAAAGACCGCAGCAAATAACGCATGTGTTCCTTTTGGTGGCACACTGTCAAACCCATAACTTTGAAACCGTTCAACCCAGGGCATTGTCTCGCCATTTAACAGCTTTAGCATGACCTTTTGAATACCAAGACTATCATCAACATTAATAATCTCTCCCAGGCTAATGAGAGATCTTAATTTACGGGCAATCATCTCACGGATAAGACGATTCATAAGGCACCCCAGCCACTACTTTTTGCCTCAACAATAGGCTGCGTACTAAACGCATCTTTACTTGTTAATGTTAATTTTGTGCTATGTCCTGCAGGATCATCACCACTTGTATCTGTTGCGTCCTGGTAGACAAACTCAACACTACGAATCAAGAGTTGCTCTTGATCTAAATCTAGCTCACTGTCTGTAACAGCAATTAATGCATTTGGTTGCCATAGCTTGCCATGACCATCTAGCCAACCTCTTACGGTATAGACAATAACATCACTGCTAGCACCTTGGCTTAACTCCCAGGATGCCCGCTCATCAAAATCTTGTTGATTGCTACCACCCTCAGCTAGTATTGTTCGTGGTCGCATTCGCGACACTGTTGGATCAAAGCGATGTGCTTTTAAATCGCGCGTTTGTTTATTGCCCCAAGTACCACTACCGCTACCGATAATGTAATAGTCGCTAAAGCGACCTGTTTCATCAAAGACAGCTTCGCGACTAAGTACGTTATCACCAAATTTAAGGTGCGCACCACTATCATACCTACCTGCACGTGTTGCAACGACTTGACCTTGCGGGCTTGTGGTTAAGATTAATTTACGAAACCGTGCTAACCGCTCCAATGCTTCAAAGGTACGTTCCCCTGGTTCAACAGAAAACTGCTCAAACGGTTCTCCGATAAATACTTCTGTTTGTAACTCTAAACTGTAAGGTGCCAGTAACGCCTCTGCGATCTGAATAAAATTCTGTTGTTTAAAATGGTAATTTTCATAAAGCGGAGAACAGTAAACAATATCTGCTGTAATGCTACGACCAGAAAGCGTAATCGTTCGTGTTGTCTCTGTTGCTTTAAGGTTAATGGCACTTACATGTCCGGTTAGCACAATCTTGTCTTGATAATAGAGTTTGCAGGCAGTGCCTCGCTTAACACGAAAGTCACTACTGCTAGCAACTGTAATTTCAAACTGTGAAAACACGCCACGCAAATCTTGACGAATCCGTATGCTTTGCCAGCCTAAATACTTTTGGCCTCCAAGATGTAGCGACAGATCACTCATGCTGCTTCTACCAGTAGTTCCAGATCGCCACTAGGTACTAAAGCTGGATGTGGTACTTGATTACGTTTAATAATTTCTGTCATACGTGATGCTTGACCTAAATAACGGTAGGCCACGCTGTAGGCATTGGTTGTTTTACGTAACGGTACATAAACAACCTGCGGTAATTTTGCTGCCCGCTGAATCAAATCCTGAACAACAGCTCTTTTTAACGCATGTAATGCTTGAAACACATCAATATCAGTAGAGCTACGACCACCAACACCAAGCAGTCTATCGATCTGACTAGCTAGCAATCGACGATCACTATCTGCCTGATCAGCACTTAAGTAGCTAGCCTGACTGCTAGCCTCTGCTGCAGCAATAACCGCTAACCGCTGGATGTAGATATCGAGCGTGTTTTTTGCAGCTTGTTCTTGTCTTAAGCTTTCAGTTGCACTACCAGGGTCAGGAACATCGCTGCCAAACTCAAATAACGATACATACTCACGTACCGCCTCATAAGGTGTTTCTGCCAAACTTTCAATACTTCTTAAAGTCGTTAATAGCCCGCCCGCTGGGGCGTCAGGCTGAGCTAGTAGTGTTGGGACACTACTAGTTAACCGCTCAATATCAAAACGGAAGCTAGCAATTTTATCTTGCGCTGTTTGTAGTGGTGAGCCGATGTTACTGATGGCATTAATAGCTCGTGTAATGTGGGTAGCTAAACTCTCTCGTACAGATTCTGGTGCGTCACTAGTATCCAAATTCTTAATAAAATCTTCTCGTGCTTTGATGTGGGCATCTGCTGCGACAGTCTCTACTTGGGCGGTTGTATTGTCTATGGCAACAAGACTAGGCTGCTCTCTTGCCTTAACACAGCTAATCTCAAAATCAGCACGTCGTTGTTTGGTAAACTCGTGACGGATACGATAGGTTTTTATTTCAACCTGCATGAGTCCGTAATGAGGATGACGTAGCTCTCCTGGGCCACCTATTGCGAGTGCTTCGATCAATGTATCTCGTTGCGTATCAAAGTCACTACCAACAACAAATGCCTGAAAACTAAATTCATCAGGACTCTTTCCCCAATGTTTTGTACTATGACGATTGCTATTTGGATAGGTATCTAAAAGTAGTCGATGCTCACAGCCTCGATCATCTCCTGCAACTTGAAACGCGACCCCTCGAAATGTGCCAGTTAACTCAAACCCCATTATGGCACCGAAAGTCCAAAGCCAGTGGTTAAATCTAAATTATCTGCTTGCGTTACATTGACGCGCGTACCCGCGGGTGCATTGTTAAAATTAACATCTATTGAGCCTTTAACTTTTTCTGTGTTTTGCCCAGCCCCAACAATAGCAGCATCAATAGTATCTGATAAAAAACTCTCAATAATTGAGCCGACAACAAAACCAGCCGCAGTCCCAGCACCAGGCACAACAGACCCAAGACCTGCGCCAATAAGTGGTATTACACCTTTCGTAAGACTGCTATACATTTTTTGATCTGGTGATAGGTTGTCATTTTGATGCGTAGCATACAGATCACCAAGCACACTCATTACTGCTAGTGGTGCCGATGCTTTTTTTAAAAACTTGCCAGCACGACCAAGGATGCCAGGCTTAACTTGTCTTGGCACATCCAATAGATCATTTAATGTTTTTGTTGTTTGTGTCGGTGCTGATTTAGGGAAAACTTTACCAGCTAGACGCTTTAAGCCAATGACAGCAACAGCTCCCCCAACACCCGCAAGACCAACAGCAGCAGGAGCAGCAACATTACTTAACCCAACAGAATCATCAACAGCATCTAGGGCGTCACTTGCACCCTCAACAAGAGGCTTAAATACTGCTTGCGTAAATTCTTGCACAGCTGTTGTGGCCTGTTGAATTGCTGCAGAAAACTTGCGGCTATTATGTGCTGATAACTCGATTAAGTGACTACCATTGTCAATGGTATTAAAAATCGCCTCAGTCTTTGGTGTGAATTTTCGTAATTTTAGATCAAATTCCTTAGCAAACTGTTGTACGGGTTTTGCCGCTCTTGTTTCTGGAAATAGATATCCTATTTTGACAGAGTCTTTTTTAGTAACAATCAGAATGTCGCGCAAAATATCTTTAAGCGACCTAAACACCTGAGTGCCATCACTGTCAATACGTTCAACAAGTCCACGTCCTAGCTCATCTTTTAAAATTGTATCTATTTTTTCAAATTGTTGATTCGTTAGAGAGTCAATTAAACGTTCAAATTGAGTCACCGCCTCCGTGGGTTCCCCAACACCGCCAGCAATAACCTGCATTACAGCACCGGTCTCTACTGCTGCCCCAACTCCTGTACGATTAAGAAGCCTTGCTGCAGCACCAATACGATTAGCATTGGCCGCCAGATGACTAATTTCAAATTGACCAGGATCGGCTTGCGCAGCTAAGGTACTTGCTGCTGCTAGGCGATCTTGTTTGTTTTTAATCTTAAATGAGCTTTCAAGTCTATTAAGTAATGCGCCCGCATCTCTTCCAGCTGCATCTGCTGCTCGCATTAGAAAACCAGCTGTCCTTAATTCCTTAACCGCTTGCCTAACATCACCACCCTTGCTAAATACTTCTTCCAGAACGCCAAACAAATCATCAACACCAACTTTAATACGTTTATCATTTGCAACTGCAAATAATTCTTCATGCAGATCAGCAACTTCCTTTTTACTTAATCTCGCTTTACCAGCTAAATCAATTAAACGGTCACTTAAGCTACCTGCATCTTTAATGGCAGCCCCAACACCAACAGCAGAGACAAGTCCACTATAGCGATTACCTAAAACACTAAAGCCACGACCAATCGTTGCAGCAGCACGTCCAAGCATTGATGCTTGCGTACGTCCAACTCGTGCTAAACGTTGCATTGAAGCAATATCAGATCGTGTTTGTCTACCGATATTACTAACAAGTGATAATTCTAAGCGTGTCTTTAAGTTAGATGTCATTTACGGCCCTCGCGGCTTTGTAATCTCCCCCAAGACCTCCTCAAATAACACGTAATCCATAACATCTACATCCTGCATCGCTAATCTTAATCGTCCTGCAACGACGTGTCTGGCTCGCTCAATGCCAAGGACGCGACTGTCTCGGATAGGTACTTTCCCGCGCCAAGATCCTCTATCTTTCTAAGTGTTTCTTTGCGCTTGTCAGTATCTTTAATGCCCATAGCTTGATCAATTGCTAAACAGGTAAGCTCCAGCTCTCGTAAATCTTCTCCGTGCAGACGATCAAATACCTGTTGATCGATAGGCCCGTTAAGCTCACCAAGCTTAACAATACGCAGACGTGTTAATTCAAGATTAACTAGCCCATCATTTGCAACAGCACGATACCCGTCAGGCGTTTGGCATAACTGACTACCCGCATTTAAGGCTTGACGGACATCACCAACAGTTCGATTACGTACAACTGTCTTGCTATAGATCTCTTTACCTTTTCCATGGGAGAGTTCTTGCTCAATACCAAAAGGTAGCTCTATGGTTACCGTAAGCATTAGGAAATTTTTCCCCAGTGTGTACAAGCAATCTTGACTGGCACTTTACCACCTTGACCGTCCATTTCAGGCGATTCCCCATCACGCCAAGCACCAAACAGATTGTATATTTGACCTGTGTCGCAAATAAATTGAACCGTTGCTCCTGTAAAATCGAAGTCTGCTATGTCATCGCCAATACCATGCAAGAAGACCCCCTCAACGTAAGGCGTTGACGGTGTCTCAAAATAATCACTACGACCATTTGCAAGCTGAACCGCTTGACGATTTTTAAAGCCAGGATTAAATCGGGCTGCAGGTTCAGAGTTAATAAAAATTCCATCTCTTTTTATCTCTATGGTTCCTGTTAACATCATCTACCTCACTAGCGTTTAAAAAGATTAAGAACACGCAATTGCTCAAAGCGGTTCATTAAGTCTGGTTGAATCACACTATCTAACGTATTTGCACCAGGTCTTGTGACTTCTTTAACAAACTTATCTGCTGTTTCGATCCAGCCACGTCGCTCAAACTGATCTGCAAGCTGCATCCATTCAGCAGTCGCAAGCTCCGCTGTCATAACCGGTACACCAGGATCATAATTACGACCAGACTCGCCTAACAGATAACGTGGATACTTGGTTCTGAAATGGACACGAGAGGCATAATTAATCGCCATTAATGTTTTAAGTGTTTGACGATCTAAAAATGCCTCATCTGGTGAACCAACACTATTTACCCTGTAGGTTGTAATTGTTTTTTGAATACGTAACGTGCCTGCGACAACGGTTGTACTTGAGACACCGCTATGTAGCATTGAATTTCTATCAGCATCAGATAATTGATCTTCTGTTGCGGCTGCAACAATACCTTCTAAGGGTAATCCCTCAAGACTTCGTGCTGGGTGTGGTTCACTAACATCGACACAAGCTAGAGATACTGCTGCTAGATACGCTGATGATGGGGATTTACCAATACCAACAACACTTAAAAACTCACTATTTCGCGTTAAGCCAAAGGTTGTCATATCACCAACCGTACCAGAGACAGCAGAAAATAGATGTACCTCTTTCTGAACTAAAGCGTCCCAGCTTTCACGCGCAAAGGTCTCTAATGCAGTTAGATTTGAACTATCACGATACGGAGCAACAAGATCGGTTAACCAAAGTTCACCTAGATTATCTAGGACGGTACTAACATCAGGGTTACCAGAGCCATCGGTTTGCCTGCTAACTGTTGGCTCTTTAATACCAGCAGCAAAGCGCTCCCCTTGGTTTAAATTAAATTTAATGGTCAGGTCATTGCCAACTCCACCTTTATGTCTGCACGTAAGCACTGCAACATTCGCATTGCTGCCATCAACAGCTGCTGCAAACAACAAGTCCTCATCGGCACTGACTGCCGCAACAAAGGCAGCGATCACATCATCTTGGTCATCACCATTATCAATAGTAAATTCAATAACACCTTGTTTTTGTACCCCTAGCCAATGATAGTCAATATAAGCACGTGCAATTCGTGATTCTGTGGCGGTGCTGGCAGGTAGCGTTACATGATAGACAGCCTGCACACCATTGCTGTCATCATCGAGCGGTAATAAAAATAAAGGTGTCTCCGGTGTAATACGACGTGCTAACTTAGCCATCTTGGCAAGCATTGAGCCACGTCCTGCTTTCGTTTCAATCTCAGCATCAGAAAAGACACGTACTGGTGTATTTGCTGCTGCATCGCCATCGTTCAGTTTTTGACCAAGAATGCCAATCGCGCGGGGAATCTCTGCGGTAGCTCCAGAGGTAGCCTGTGAGCCATCAACTTCAATGTAGCCACCAGGAACACGCCAGTTACTAGGTATTTGGGTAAAGGTTGCCATTTCTTAGTTATCCTCTCTAGGTTCTTGGTTAGACATTGCTTCCAAAATAGCATCGCGATCCTTAGCTGAGACAGGAAAGCCTGCTAATTTACTTAAGGCACCGACATCTGGTTTACCTGCTTTTGTAAAATGATCAGGATCGTTAGGATCTAATTGTTTGATTGCTTGAACAATACGCTCTTCTCGCTCACAATTAGAACACAGAAGCTCGCAGTCACCATCGGAAACCCGCTGTCGCCAAAAACGGTTATTTGGCTTTGTCTCACCTTCAGGATGTAGCGGACGACCGGTAACAGGATCAGATATGGTTTTACCTTTAACAGGTACAAGAAAAAGTTTTGTTGTCATTTATGCTTCCATTTCGCAATGATTTATTTGAAATATCGTTTCAATTTCTTCTTGTGACGGGAGCTGGCTCTTGCATGAGTTTTCTATGTAATCGGCAATATCATCTCTGCCAGCCTCTCGATACCGATTAATCAATGCCACAGCCTCTTCTGATCGTGATGGATTCATTTATGCTTCCTCGTCTGTTTCAAGCTGTATCGTTTGCGACACACTTCGTGTGTCTTGATCATCATTTACTAACGTCTCTTGATTTAATGTTGCAAAATTGGATAAGTCTGTAACCGTCTCTCTAGTAATACAGGCTGGTACTGCAAATGTCGCCAAATAAACAGAGACACCAAAATGCTCTAAACTTGGATCGTATAAGTTATCTATCACCTCACAGCTAAGTGTGCCTATCTGTGGGACTGTTTGTTGATGTAGTATTGCTACTGCTGTTTCAATAATTTCATAAGCACCAACCTCTAGTGCTGCACCGCGGGTTCTGCCACGAATACCTGTTGCATGTCCTGCAACAGCAAAAACACCAAAACGTAAATTTAAAACAGCCGCATGCGTTGCTGGTTGTTTTTCTTTTGCTTCTAAAAACGCAATCGAGGCCGCTGGTGTTTTATTAGAAATTGTTCTGAGTGTGTTTTGATCCCAGTTGCCTGGCCCAATATCAAGATCACGTAACTTATCACCAAGATCATGATCTTTAATCTGTTGCAGCATAAAATCTTCTACAGTTGCAATAACACCACTCATAACGAGCCACCAAACTGACTTAATGTCTTCTCATCAAACGCCTCTTTAGGCTTCGAAAAAGCAACATCATCTGTTGCAATCTGTACAGGTGCCTCTTGTGCATCAAGACCAATACTGTCTTTACCATCACCGATACGTTCTAAATGATGGATTGCATCTTTGTACTCACGTTCTACTTTCTCTGGTGCTACCCGATCATGTAGATAATAAAACGCAATTCGACAAGCCAGTGCTGTTAAAATCGTAGGAATATCAGTAAGAGGTAGCTGATAACGTTTACCTAGTTTGGCATTAATGAGATCACGTGCATCACCAATTGCTGTATCAACACGACCGGTCTCCTCTAACTGCTCAATCTCAGAGATACCGTAACGATCAACAAGATCCTGGCGACTGCAATAAGACATTAGTCGTTATTTTCTCCGCTTGCTTGCTGTGCTTCTAGAACTTTCCAAGCATCATCACGCTGTTTTGCACTGACTTCAAAACCAAGAACATCTGTTAAGGCACTCACATTAGGTTTACCTGACCGTGTAAAATGATCAGTATTTTTAGCATCTAGCTCTTTAATTGCTTCAATAATCTTTGCTTGTACTTCTTCGTCTGTAAGCGGAAGCCTAACTTGTTTTGTCTCTTCCACTTCTTCAAAGAGGTGTTTCTGTGATACTGCCATCTCAATGTCAGCACCTATTAACTCAACGGTATCACCTTGTTTGTAGGTTTTTCCGTCTAAAATGACGGTGCCACATAAGATTAAAAATAATTTTGGTTCCATAATTTAAATCTCTTTTCTAAAAAAGCGGTACGGTGGCGAAAAGAAGCCCCATCTTAAGGCAAAAAAACCACCGCACCGCCGACCCCGATCAATACTTTGTTTATGGCGCGGTTGGTGTAACAATAATATGTCCAAGTTCGAAATTAAGTAACTGCTTCTGGTTACGACCTACCTTAATCTCAACACCACCCTCTAGTCCCATATCTGATTCACGTCGACCAACAAACCAAGGCTTCCACTGCACGGTCGTACCAAAAGTAGCACGGTGGTTTTTTAATTTTGAACGATCATCTCGTGTAAAGAAGACAATCGCATTACCCCATAGCTTTTGGAGATCAACAGCTTGACCACGTTTAGCAGCGTTGTAATTGACATTGCCAATATGGATTCGATTTAACTCAAAGATATCAATAAAGGCTTGACGTGCTGCAATACCAGAATCGCCGCTATTGCCAAGAATAGCTTTAATAATTTTTGGATGTGTTCGTACTTTAGACCAGACTTTGCGACCCATAACCACATCTGTGTACTTAGTCCTGGCACCAGCTAGGGTTTCTTCAAATAACACAACAGGATCAGAGCCAGCATCTTCTAAGCGACTACCTTCGGCTAGTGTTGTGATACGGTGGTTTTGGTAGCGAGCTGGATCAAATACTTTTTTAACAAGAGACTGTTCTTCCGAGAGACGTATAAGATCAGTAAGCTCTTCTACCATTTCAGCTTCTAGGTCTCGACCTTGCTTTTGAGCTTCCTCAAGATCGCTATAAGGAATCTTACCAATTAAACCGCCTGGCTCTGTCGAGTCACTCTTTTCTTCACTTTCTCGTACATGCTCATTGGCGGTTCCAAGACGACTTAAGGTCGTATCAATAATCGTAATACCTTGACCTTCTGGTAGCTTTTGATATTTAAACCCTTCTCGTAGCGTTTGCTGTACGGGTGCTATTTCTTCACCGATAAATTCGTCGTTTGTATACGCTTCAGCAATCGATAGTCGATCTTCGTCGCGCGCAAATGGTCTACCTGACATGGTTATATCTCCCTTAAGATTTCATTAAGTTTAAAGTTTGCTTGGTGCAACAAACACCTGAATAATATCGCCAGCAACGCCTGCAACTTCTGCGTAACCGATAATGTAATTACCAGCACTAGCTACAATGGCTTTACCTTCTGCATCTGCTGTTAGCGGATCACCAATGGCAATCGTGCCACCTGCTATAACATCAGGTGTACGGTCTCGCATGACATCCACAACCTCAGTATCCGCTGCGCCTAACTGACCAGACAGACCAATTAGCGGTGCGGTTGCAGCGGTTGCTTGTGCTACGGTTTCATCACTGCTGCCATAGGTTAAAATACGGTAAGCTTCAATGGCTTGATCTGCGCGTTTACTGTCAATAAATCCTGTTTTTGTTCCCATGAGGTTTCTCCTAGATCGTAATAAACGTTATGACGTTTGTGTTGCTTCGCGCTTTAACTGACCATGTGCTTCTGCAAAGCTTAAATGTCTGCCAGAACTTCGTGCTTCATCGACACGTTGCTTAATTGCTTGCGGGCTAACACGTACTGTTTCTTCGGTAACACCATGATCGTCGCCACTTACTTCACTAAATTGAATGTTTTTAGGTAGTGACTTCATAAACTGCATCAACTGTTTTCGTTGTGTGGTTTTAACAGCACCATCACCTTCACCAAATTCAAGAGTTTGAGCTTCATCATCCGGAAGAGCCGCAAGAAGATGAGACATGCCTTGAGCTTGACTTGGTGTTAACTTGCCTTCACCAACTAACTCTTCACAAAACATCGTTGCTCGCTCTAGGGCTAGTTGTTGTTCTTTTTGTGTAAGTAGCTTTTCTCGCTCTGCAAATGCTGTCTGTTTTTTAGCAAGTTCAGCTTGCTGTTTTTCTAAAGCTTGTTTTTCTTCTTCTGTCACAACGTCCTCCGCTTGTGTTGGATTTGTGTTTTCTTTGATTGTTGATTTTTCTTCTGAAAATGTTGTGATTGTATCTGACGCTGACTGAGCTACTGCTTCCTGAATGTAGTTTGCTTCGTAGCTAGGAATAACCCTGTCTGCATCCTCTCTACCAAACTTTTCAATCATCCATTCCCGCAAGTCTCTAAGTATTCTTGCTATGGGACGTAATGGCTCTGCAAATTGCATCTCAACACACAGCAGGTCTTGACCATCATCTGCAAATTGAATCTCTTGCCCTGCGTTTAGACCTTTAATAGCTGGTGGCTGCGCACCAAGAAATCCGACGTGTCTTAAATAAAGTGTTCCAGGTGTTGGATTTAGAGGATGCTGCTCGTCATAGAAAGCAGCAGATATCTTTTTGAATTTTCCTTGATTAACAAGTTCTGCAAAGGCAGGATCTACTTGTTTCACCTCTGCGGTGACGTTACCGTCAGAATCTACTTCTAAAGAATCAATCCAGCCCCAGGCAGGAGCATCTGTTTCAGGATGCCCAACAACAACAGGTGCTTCATGTACATTTGTATCGTAAGCCTCGATCATGCTACGTACACGATCTTGACTAAAAGAAAGTTGCTGACCGTTAATTGATGTGTGGGTACCGGTCTTAAATATTTCGATTATTTTTTTATCTGCTTTTTTTGGCAACAGATGACCTCGTTGTTTTGAAGTTACGAGGTCAGTATCTAATCTTTACAACCTAATTGTTATAAAAAATGTAGAAGAAAGGTGGAGGTAACTTTGGATGATTGTGAAAATAAGACAAAACTGTTTTATGATGCTTCAATCTCTACTGAGAAGAATGCGTAAAATTTTAGCGCCTAGGAGGTAATAGAGTTATGACTGAACAAGAAGAAACAACTATTGTTCTCAATAAAGAAAATGCTATCAATCTCTATCAGCAAGGCTGGGAGCAATGGAATGCATGGGTTGAAGACAATCCTAACGCTTATGTTGATTTCTCCGGTGCTAATTTTTCCAGGCGCATAGGTGGAAGCGGAGTAGATGGGCCAGACTTTAGATGCTATCGGTTTCCAAGAGGCGGCGTCAATTTCGATGGCGTAATGTTTCATCAGGCAAATTTCAATAGAGTCAAGTTTGATGGAGACGTAAGTTTTATTAACGCCGAGCTTAGTGATAGTGATGATTTTACTGATGTAACATTTAGCAGCAATGTTGATTTTCGTGGAGCCAAATTTACTGACAATACTAAGTTTCGTGCTTCAAGGTTTTACGGAGACGTAAATTTTACTAACGCTGTGTTTGGCAATAACATTAACTTTACTGACGCAATTTTTAGCGGCGAGGCCGTATTCAATAGAACCAGATTTAGAGGCCAGGCAACTTTCTCTAGAGCTACGCTCAATGGTAAGGCAAACTTCTTTGAAGCCACATTCGAAGACAGGGTAAGCTTTGAAGATACCAGGTTCGGCAGTGAGGCAAACTTCAATTACGTTACGTTTGGCAATAGTGTCGAATTTAGTGATGCAGCATTTGATAGTCATGCCTTGTTTCTAGGAACCAGATTTAATGGCGAAGCCCAACTAGATATGGTCACTTTTGGTGGTAACGTATATTTTGATAAAGCCAAATTTACTAATGATGTTTATTTTTCTTCATCTAATTTTAGAGAAACCGTTAGTTTTGAGTATGTTAATTTTGGTGGCGATACTTTTTTTGAGCATCTCGAACATGTTGACAAAATTCGAAACTTATCTTTTCGTGGCTCTTCCTTTGAAAAAAGTTTCAATATTGCTGCAGGAGATACCTTCAATTGCATCATCGATCTACGACATACAAGGATTAATCATCCAGTTTTACTAACAGATATACGTTGCAAGCTCCAGTTAGAAGAAAAACCAGAAAAATATTTACAATTCTTTGAGACCAAGAAAGCCAAAGACACTAACGATATCGCTCGCGCACGCCGCTTAAAAAAACTTGCCGAAGAAAATAGAGATCATCAACGAGCCCTAGAGTACAAAGTAATGGAGATGAAGGCTGCACGCATACACGAGACACGAGGTGGATATCTATTATTAGAGCGACTATTTGAGATCCTAAGCAATTATGGACGTAGCGTCTGGCGACCACTTATTAGCTTAGTCGTTACCTGGTTTGTCTTTGGTGTAATCTACGCCTACCTCAGTGCAGTAAGCATATGCAGCCTTGTTCTTTCAGATCTTTTTTCAGTAATTCTCTTTTCTGCTGGGCAACTATTTGCTTTCATTCCTAGTAAACGCGATGCACTATCAGCAGCAGCAACGTCTTTATTTGCCGATAATCTGCCTCAGTGGATCTATTTACTAACATTTACACAAAGCATCTTGGCAGTAATCTTATTATTCCTATTGGGTCTTGGATTACGCAATAGATTTAGACTATAAAATAGCCAGTGCATCAAAATTAACACCTACTCACAAAACAATGAAATAGGCTCCAATATTAAGAACCCCTAAATGAAAACTTACTATTACTCATTTAGGGGCTTTGCTTCCCTAATATAGGTTTCAATACGTTCCTTAAAAAATTCAAAAACTGGATCAGTAAAACGAATACATAAAATAGATAATAAAGTTTCACTAGCTACATACCCATGCCAAACTAAACCAGCAAATGCCTCACTTAAAAAGCTAGACGCATACCCACAAACACCGTCGCCAATAATAACTTCAAGCTTCTCGCCTTCCTTAAGCTCTGATAGTACAGGACGCAATATATCTTCTCGTAAAGCTTCTCCACTAAAATCACCATCAGTTCTGTATCTTCCTGCTGGCACAGTCGAAAATTCTTTACCTATATTAATAACAGCCATTTCTTAATCTTTCCTAGCATTTACCATCTTAAGCAAAGCTGCATAGCCAGCTATATCAACTAAATTATCCTCTTGATGCTGATAGCTTTCTCGTACCATCTTTAACGCAATCATACACTGAATAACATCTGCACTTTTTACCTCAGCTCCAAGAATTACACTCCACATTGAAGCAACACGAGCAAAGCTTTCAGCTGGATCTCCATAAGACTGCTGACGCTCTCCGGTAACAATTGCTTTGGCTTGATCAAGAATATTCGAGACCTCAGACACGTAATCTACCTTGCGCATGCTTATTAACAATACCCAGAACCTCTTGTTTATCCTTGCGACCAATGCCTAAAAATTGACGTTTTGGTAGCTTTCTTTTCTTAAATCCAAGCTGTTGTACTCCTGCATAAATAAGATTTGTACCTTGCACTAAACCACGAGAGCTAGCACGGTAGATAATACTAGTCCTTAATCTTCTAGATTCCGTTAAGATTTTAGGATGACGCTTGCGAGCTTTCGTTTTTATATGGAGCTTTGCCCAAGGTCGCTCTTGTGGATCTTTCTCCTGACGAAATCGTCTCTCTACCGCCTCATCTAAATATTCACCAATATCAATTGCGACTGGCTTTAGGTTTTGACCCAAGTTATGTAATTTAGTTAAACCTTTAATAATCTGGTTATCCCGAACAATAAGACGTGCGCCTGCCATGTTACTGATCTCGCTTCCAAATCAGATGGCCTAGTCGATAGTCAGATAACGCACTTAAACTAGATCCTGTCACCTCAAACCCTGTCAAGAAGTTCTGGCTAACGGAAGCTGTAATGGCTTTTACTTGCTCTGCTCCGTCTACCGAAATAGTTTTAATATAGTGCTTGTAAAGATAGACTTTACCTGTCTGTTGATCTTGCAGAAAACCTACCCAGATTTCATTTGGATCTTCTAACACCTCTGGCAAAAATGAAAACCACCGCTCACGACCTCCCGCACGCTTGATATCTTCTGCAAAATAATCAGCTAGAGCGTGGGTTATCGTTACAAGCTCACCGCGTGGATCTCTGAAGGTCTTTGCTTGCCTCCCAATAACACGACCCAAGTTTCGCCTAATACTGGCAGGATCACTAGCAGCAGGCAGCAGCTGGGCTCTTGCTGCATCTATGGGTACTGGGCCTAATTCTAAGCTTTTGGCAGTCTCTACCTGACCGCGCTTTTTCAAGCGTTTGCTCTCAATAGTTTTACTGCCTGTAGCACTACTGTCTGCTCTGTCGATTAGACGTTTATTGACAGAGCGTCCCCAGTGAGCTTCGCCAACATTATAATTCCAGCCTGGACCAATACCGTTCGGGATACGCTGTGTCTTGCCTGTTCTGGGGTTTTTCCAAGTATAGCTACCATCTTGTGGACGCTTTGATACTTTAATCTTGCGTCGTTTTAAATCACGATCCCCCAACGCCCGCACACGACAGGTGCAGCCCCAATCATTAGGGCCATAATGACTCTGCCACCATGGATCATCTGCTGGTAGCACCGTACCGTCCCAAGCTAGGTGATGTGGTCTTGGATTTGCACTATCGCCATGGACATATTCCCAATATGGTCTACTTTTAAGAGTATCGGGATCTGTTAACTGTTTGTAGCGGCCAGCAGCGTACGATGTTGTGATATTTGTTTGATAGATCACTCTTGTGCGCCAGCCACGATTGCCTCTATAGCTCCAGCCATGACGTTTAACAATCGTATCAAAATCTTTACGAAAGGTTTCTAACGTTGTGCCTTGTGACAAGGCTTTATCGATTGCTTGCTGAAAGTCAGCTAATAGCTCATCTCGCATTGCCCCTGCAATGGTAAACGCTCTAGCGTGAGCACCGCGCCAAATCTCATCATAGGTTTTTGTCGGAATACGTACCTTGCCACGGTAAAACGAAATCGCCTCATCAAAAGGTAAATCGACAGGGTCGACAGTCACAGCTTAAGCAGCCTTAAGAATTAAAACTTGCTTTAATTTATTTTTCTTACCGCTGCCACGATTACCAATACCCATAGGTGTCGTAACTTCGACAAACTGGCAGTCCTGATACAGTTCCCGAATAAATGGATCATCGTCGTAACTCACAATAAAGCTACCCTGCAATCTTAAAACAGCATCCCTTAACGCAATATGCTCTTCTTTGCTAAAAGCATAGTCGTATTGCAGACCTTTTATATAGGGCGGATCAAGAAAAAAAAACGCGCCATCATAGTCATATTTCTTTAAAACCTCTTGCCAAGGTAAGTTTTCAATTGTTACACGATCAAATCGCTCATATACGCGACGAAGTACTTTTTGCTTTTCCTGTCTGGAGCTACAACCTTGTTTTTTGCTGATGCCAAAATGACTGCCTTGCCCACCAAAAGACATCTGGTTACATAAATAAAAACGGGCAGCTTGTTGAATATCTGTTAAACCAGGACGCTCTAGATACTCTAAAAATTCTTGACGACTATGGGGTACTAGATCTATTTCATCTATGAGGGCTTCGTAATGATATTTCAAACATCTAAAAAAGGTAACCAGATGATTATTGATGTCGTTATAGATTTCAACTTTTGAAGGTTCTTTTTTAATTAAGACAGACGCACCGCCACCAAACACCTCTACATAGGTATGGTGTTCTGGCATTAGAGCACTTATCTGTTTAAATAGTAATGCCTTGCCACCTGGCCACCGAATGGGTGAACGCAGTGTTTTCATGTTTGGCAGTTTATGTCCCATTCAATTGCCCTCTAGTACATCGACTTGACCTTTAAGCTCTGCCGCAACGAGAGCTCTCTGAATGATGGCAGCCTGTCTTGAAATATCTAAATCAGGATAGAGATTAATAAGTTGATCGCGCAGCTCTTCTGGTGACGTTGCTTGACTAACAAGGTCGCGTACCTGATCAATCATTCCATCTAGTACTTGACTGGTTGCCTCATCTAAATGATCTGTCATTACTTCTTCGTCTGTCTGCTCTTCTGCCTCCCCAAACGCCGCTGGCACGGAGCCATCCGCTGGCGCGGGGCTACTACCCGATGGAGCGTTATCGTTATTAGCTCCGGATTGCCTGCTAGCAGCAGGTAGCCCTACGCCTACCGCCGCCACGCCAGTGACCCCTGCGCTAGCAGGCACACTAGTGACTCGTTTGAGAAAACCGTCACCGTAGGTTTGTTGAACGTATTCTTCGGTTAAATCAAACCCCATCTGATACAACTTAATATCACGTTCAGCTCTTTTGTTTAAATCTTCATTCTCTTCCGGTACACGTTTAATAATCGGTACCTTGGCACCTGGATAATTCCATGCTGTAAGCCAATTTACAAAACTATCTCGTGCGCTAGCATTTAACATGTCCGCAGCAAACTGAATAACATCGTCTCGTACTTCTTTATGGGTTTCCGATTGCGATTTGCTGCTACCATCATCTGTGGTCATTGTCTGAGACAAATAAACTTTAGAAATAGCAGCATCCATACGATCATAGATCTGTTCATAGCCACCTTTGCCACCGCGCGTAGCTTCTAACAACTCAACCTGAACACTATCTGGAATAATAACCGCACTACTTGTACCAATAGCTTTTAGAGCTTCTAGTAACTTCTGTTTGTCTTTGGTGCCATCTTGACCACGATTATATTTACCAAGGGTTGTGGGTTTACCAAATTTCTCTAAAAAGATAGACCAAAACTTAATATCTTGTCGTTTAAAAAAGACTGGCCAATAAGCATAATGAGCTAGCCCTAAACCGTAAGGATTGCTGTCATGGTCTGCACCAAAAGAAAAGACCCAAAACTTATAATCAGGCATTAACTCACCGCTAGGATGCTTTCTTGTCAGTCTGACCAAATTACCGTCATTGCGAAAGCGAAACTGGCTACGATCACGAACCCGGATATCTTCTAAGGTAATAAAACGACCATCCCGCCCCCACAAACATTCTGCTACCGAATACCCGTAATGCTCACCATAGAGCATTTTACTTGTATGATCATCAAAATTAAGATTATTGAGGACATCTTCAATAAAATCACAAGCAGCTTTATCTTGTTTACGATCACCACCAGGCTCACACACAACACGCCAAGAGACAACCGCACTACGTCGTTGCTGAAAACAGCTGTTTACCTGATCATCACGTAAAATTTCTGTATAGATTTTAAGGTTACCGCCACCACGCTGTTTAATAATCTCGTCTTGATAGGACATAAGTTGCCCAAGAAGAGCTGGTGTTGAGTCATGGCTATCATGGGTTGCGGTTACTTCTTCAAAAACAGGTTTTGTAATCCTCATTGCAAGCCTCTTGCAGTGTTATTTAAATCTTGTTTCAAGCTCATTTAAAAGCCATATAAATCTTGACCATTATGGACAACACCAAATCCGATATCTTCATGGATATGCCCAACATCTTGAATATCTTCTGCGTATTGGTTGCGATCATCTGTAGCTGCAAACTCTACAGGGCCGCCAGCTTGACTAGCTGCGTAAATAGATAGAAACAGAGCCCAAGCACGATCGGCATGCCCTGAGCTATCAGATTCTGCAACAAATTTTGGTGCGCCTGTTTGTGTTGTGGTCTTTTTTAATTTATGAAGATCAGTACGTAGTTTAGGCTGACCTGCGGGAATCCTAAGTCTACGATCCTCAAAGCATTCTTTACCAACTGTTGCCAGCATGTACTTATTGCTATTACTAAAGAGAACACCTTCGGTTACGTATTCACCGTATCTACGTATAGCATCTTCAACAGGTTTCTCACCAAGACCTGTCTGATCCATTGCTAGACGTACAACCTTATATTTATTCATTAATTCATCAAGAACCGCGTCTTGCTCTGCAAAGGGAGCCCGTTTTAAAACACGAACCTCCCGTGTCCATAAAACATCACCGACAAGCTCTAAGACCCAGGCAACCCACAGGTCATTGCGTACCGCAATGTCATTACCGATAAAACATGGGTTGCCTTGATACGTTTCTGGAATACCAGCAGCCTCATCTTCAACAGAAGAGATTAAGTCATAAGGTAGCCACGCGCTAGCCTCATCTAGCCATTTACATTCAAATTCTTGAGCCCAAGCGTCTTCGTCACCAATTGCTTCTCTTAGTTCTTCAATATTACGATCTAAGCCATCTTCAACTGCTTGATAGATGTTGACAAGATGCTTCGACCAACGACCGCTTTTATCGGTCATCAGCTCATAGAATTTGTTATCTTTTCCGTTAGGGGTGCTCGTAACACGAAGCTTAAAGCCTTTAGAGATGACAGGAAAAAGTGCTTGCCATATTTTTCTACTGTCTTGATGAAAGGCGAACTCATCTAAAAAGACATTCGCACTAAACCCACGTGCAGTATCAGGATTAGCAGGCAGTGCAGTAATTTTACTACCGCCAGGCAGATCCACCTCTAGTGCACGGTAGCTGCCACCACTGCCAGCCCAGTCATACTCTAGTGCTTCAAAGGCTACCTGATAGGCTCTACAGTGCTTTTTAATACCTTCGTTTATTGCTTCACGCGCTTGACGCTCACCTCGCGACAAAATAACCCAACGCTCACGCTTGCCAGCAACCATTGCGTCTAGACAATTATCAACAATGCCTAACGTTGTGATGAATGTTTTACCTGTCTGTCTGGCAAACATCGCAATCTTAAAGCGACTGTCATCTTCAAGCCAGCGGCGTTGATAGCCATACAGCTTAATAGCACCCATTAGCTATAGACCTGGTCACGGATATAGACTAATTGCTCTGGTGTCAGCCCAAGTGCTTTGGCTTTATTGTCTTGTTCTAGATTTTTAAAACATTTCTCAACCCGCCTGCGTTCTTCTACCTGCCACTTGTTTTGCATGACATCAGCTTTAGCTAAGCGCGATACCGCAGTCGTAACAGCTGCTATGGCTTTTGTGTTTGTTGGATCAACTTCTATCTCTTCAAAAAGATCAAATAGAATTAATTGTGTTTCTCGAATTAGAGCCTTAGTAATGGCACCATCGTCATCATTGGTTGCCCGCACAACTGCTTGTGCTTTATCAGTTACAAGCTTTAGTCGTTCTAGCTTCTTTTCAAACTTCTGTGAATAGCGACCTAGTGATGATTTACTAATTGCAAGCTCAATGCCTTCTTCTTCAAGACGATCATTAATTAACTCAACAATCTGATGATGGTTACCAAAACCGCGAGCAATTAATTCATCATTTAATAGGTCACGTACTTCACTTGGTAGTCTGGCAATTTTACTACGAACTCCCATGTTAGTCCTCGATCCTTGCTAGTCCTGCAGGTGGCTCTTTGTCGCCTTCTATAACCTGAAAGCCATAAGCTGTTAAATCTACATCTATGTCAGTTCGTGTCTTTGTTGTTTCGACAACTTTTACTTTTTCTAAAAAATCAACCGCAACCTTAACTTGATCTAGGGTTACATCTTCGTCCTCTTCTGCAACAGCCCATTTAATGATTTTTAAGCTTGTGCCAGCTGGTTGTGTTGCATAAACAACTTTTAAAACGCGCCATCTTAGTATTTTGTTTTTAAGATTATTGACAACCATCTAAGGTGCTCCTCGCATTGCTGCTATTTTTTGATCTTGTTCTGAGACTCTATCTTTTAAACCAGAAATGCGATCATGCATTTTCTGATTATCTTTTTTGACTTCTTCGCGACTTGCTGTTGTTTTTTCAATGCCTCGCAGCCGCAATTCGTTATCTTCCTGCTGTTTTTCTACTTGCGTAAATCGTTGATCAAATAAACGATAAACACCTTCAATCTCTTTTAAAACAACTGCATTGCGCTCTTTTCCAGCTTGCACTTGAGCTGCAAACATTTTGGCGATTCGCTCTTCGAATGCTTTTTCTCTACGTGAAATATAGGTAATGACAGTCGCGCAGATCGTAGCAACGCCACTAATCAGCGCAACAACGATCTCGGTTGATATCTCAAAACCGCCTTGATCAGCAGCAAAAGCAAGGCCACCGACTAAAAAAACAAAACAGCCCACAACCAGACAAACAGTAGGCGATAGTAATCTACAAGTTAAATGTTCTAGTTTAAAAGTCACCGATACCCCCATAACTCTTTATTTAATTTCTCAATATGTCCGATACACATCTCTTCACTTAGTGCCTCGGCACGTAAATAGATCCTTGCAGTTGCTACATCCGTAACCTCTGGTGTACTCCAGGTTGGCAGTTGTGGAAACGGTATAAATGATGGGGGATCGCAAGGAATAGCAACTGGTGTAATTCGAGGTTGTTTGTAACTACAGCCACCAAGCAGAAGCGATACACAAACAAGTACCAGTAAAATAGCGATCGCAAGCGTAGTAGTAGGTGGCTCTTGTGGATCTGTATAACTCATGGAAGATCAATACCACTAATACGATTGCCTATGATTAGACTCCTGCGTCTGCGCCAGGCAATAGCTTCAATACAATCTTTAGGAATTACTTCTTTTTCAATTTCAATGATACGTTCAATGATCTTTTTTTCTATTTTGGGTATTTCAGCGCGAGCTTGCTCTATCTTTTGTTTCTGCTCTTTTGCTTTAACTTGCCAGGTAGCAATTTGTGTTTGCTGCAGATGTACTTCTTGATTGAGTAATTCTAGCTCTTTAGCGGTGATACGTACCTTAAGCCAAAAACCGCCCACAATAACAACCAAAACAAGCGCGATCGTGCGCCATGGGTTTTTGGTTATAAACTTCATTGCAAGCCCTAATCCAGCAAAAGCACCCATCAAGATTTTTCCGTAAGGGCAATACCTTGACTGGTGATGGATGCTAAACAGACATTAACAATTGCAATAACTGCAATAATTCGAGCTGATACCTGTGACTCTAATCCAAAAATTGCAGCTGAACACCAATTTCTTCTAATATAGCTGGCAGTGTTAATAGCGTATTAAAAATGATGGTTTTAGATTTATAAGGCTGCTTACTTACCTTTTCCATTCTTGATTTACCTTGTCGACGTAATGTTGATTTTTAAATAATCCGTTTTTATAACGGCTAGGGGAGCCTTGATTATAGGCAGAGATAACACCGTCAAAACCGTCTTCTTCAAAGAATCGCCTCTTTAGATGTCGCAAATGACGACAGCCATATAAAACACCTAGCAATGGATCGCTACACAGAGCTGTAAAGTAGGGGTTAGAAAAACCGTATTCACGCGCTACAGCACCCATAACTTGCATCAGTCCCCAACTTGTTTTCTGTCCCCAAAACTCTGTAGATCTAGATGCACCATGTGGGCAGGGGAAGTCACGAGGTGGGTACATAGCTCGCTGTTTATGTGGTTCTAATTCTCTAAAGGGGTGTCTTGTTTTACAATCAACAAGCCAAGGATAGGGAGGCTCAACCCGAACAGCATTTGGATCACCAGAAGACTCAATCAAACAAATAGCAACGACTAGTCCTGCTGGTAGGTTAAATCCATTTTCATTAAGGAAAGGTGTTATAAGCTCAAGAAGCTCAGTTTTTGACAGAAATGCCCGTTTCATGGGCTTTAGCGTACCCCCCTACCCTAGAGGGGGGTATTAAAAAAGTAGAATAATTGCCTTTTTTAGGGTTAAGAAAACAGAAATTAAACAATGCTTTGATTGAGCATATATCAATTTTCCATATTTCCATAGCTACTAAAATAACAAAAACGAGTTTACCCAAAGGGAAAAGCGAGCAATAAGAAATTGTCCAAAACAGAACAAACGAAAACCAATCTTGCCTTCAAGGCTCTTCTTTATCCGGGTAATATCATAACAAAGAAATGGGTGAAACTGCCGCCAACAATTATTGCGTCTGGCGTGTATCGCTCTTCTCTCTGAATATATAAGAAAACCTTCATCAATTAAAAATATCTTTCCTGTGTCATTGCAAATTGTCTAGCTTCTGGATCTCCATAATCGGAAATAATAAAGAATTCTTTTGCCTGAAATCGATTAATAAGCTCTCGTATAGATAACCCAAGATCAGAATCAAAACGTCGACCTGGCGATCCAATATTAATATTTGGATTATGAACATTAACCGTACCAGTATTGGCGATATTTAAATCCAATACTTTTGCTGAGAAATGTCTTTATTTTTTTATCCTGGACGCCAGCTGGCCAAAGCCACATCACAACAACCGCACCAACAAGAACAGCAATGACAACATTATCTATATAGGGCCAACTTGCCCATTCAGGATCATAGAAATCATTAATTTGCCATGTAAACTGCATATTTGTGGTTATCTCTTGTGGATTATTCTTTGCCAATAAAACGCTTTCTGCGGAAACAATACAGGAGGCAGTAACTTTAACTTTTTGTGTAACATTTTGCATGTAGCCATGATATCAACCCCTGAAATTAGAAGACTTTCAATTGCCATATGCTATACCTTTCAATCAGAACAATTTCTGTTGGCGCAATTTAGCTTCTTTGCCAATAAAACGCTTTCTGCTGATATCCATAAGCTTATAGATATATTGCTCTTCAACGTCGTAACGAAGTGCCAATTCTGCATGATTGTCACCAGTAAACTCTTCGTAAATCTTTAGATCTCGCATAGCAGCATCATAAGAAATACCTTTAGGTAGATAAAACTGAATACCACCCCAGCTCTTACGTAAAACATCAGCAATTCGTACAGTCTGCTCTTGAGCTTCTTCTTTAGACATAGAAGACACTTTCATGACAAACTCAGTCACATACTCAACCAAATCACGCCAAAATTCAGGATAATCATTTACTGGCGGCTGTTGTGTCACTACTTACGCTCTTCTATAAGCTTTGCGGCTAAAAAACCAACACGGGCAGCCTGCTCTAAAAACCAGACAAGATCAGGCTGAGAAGCCTTTAAACCTGTATCTGACGACACTCTTGACATCAATCTAGATAAGGCTTGTGCATATTCAAGTAAATCAACCTGACTGTCTTCATTAAGACTTACATCATCAGCTAGTATCTCTTGGTATTGTTTAGATAGATTCATGTAGCTTTTCCTTTTCTTTGCAACGCATCTGGTGAATGGTCATCTGACCAACAAGTGTATGCAGTACACCTTTTGGACAAAATTGGATATCGCTATATCCATGGTTTTTGACAAGTGGTTGTAAATAATTCCAACCCAGTCCTAGATCAGCAAGAATGGCATCTAGCTTATTAATTAAATTCTGCTTATCAGAGGTCACATTCATGGGTTTTCCGTATTTGTTTGTGTATGGTCTCCCCCTACCACCCCCCTGGAGGGGGTCACGTCGTTTTGTCGGTGTTTTTAATGCGCCTTGATGTCGTAAGTGCTGTATTACTTTATCTAGCTCTGACAGCGTCAAGAGAGCCGAAGAGCTTTTTCCTGTTTTTGAGATCAACATGTCCTCATAAGTCACTCTGTCTAGACCAAGCTCTTTTTTAGCAATATGGATCATTGCCAGTCGTCTTGTTCTAGGATCTTTTCTCTTTTTGGCAGCGGTCATACTTTAATCCTCATAATTTCTTGTGCATCTCGTACTTGTCTGCGTGTTGGCCATACTAAAAAGACCAACAACCAGATAAGTACCTGTGTTGTTAATACCACGGATGGTTTAGCCATCATGTATTTATGCACGACTAAACTCAAGGTTATGGCAACAAATAAGACACATAACGTACTGGTGACATAGACAATTTCGTAATAGAACCGTAATAATCCTGTATTTTTCTTCTCTTCATACTCCTGTTTTGGGAGCTCCCAATATGAATTCCACTGGGATTTCATTTATTTGTCATCCGGGACGGATTAAGTTGACACATATCACTTAGATAGTTAGCAATTTCTTTTTGTTTATGTTTTTTGATTGCTTTTTTAAGTAAAAAGACTGTTCTTCTGGTGGGTAGCACCGAAACATAATCACCATCTTCTTTGTGGTAAAGCTCGCCAAACCGTCTCAAACTGCAATCATCACGAAACGCGCATCCATTAAAATCCCACTTATTAAAGCCATGTATAAAAATCCTTGTTCTTTTTCTCTCTCATACTCCTGTTGGATATTATGAATTCCACTGGGATTTCATTTATTTTCAGGAATAGAGTTAAAAAAAGAAAAGACTGGCTTCACTCATTTCTCTACCTCTTTATCCGCTGTTTTACACTTTCAGCATTGGTTTTAATAAAAAACTCATCTTCTTGTTTTAGACATAGCCCTAAGTGAGCTAATTCATTGCCAGATAACTTTTTAAGTTCTGCTTTTTTAAGTTTCGTAACTCGCTCTAAATAGCGATGCAGGGTGCCATAGGGATAAAAGTAATCTTCAACTCGATTAATGACCTCTTTTTCCTTAATACCTTCGAGCCTCTCTAGCTTTTTACTTGATTTGCGGTACCCAAACTCACCAGACGGAATCTTAATGCTGCGTGGCTTTACAAATAGTTTTGGATTTTTGTCTGCGAAATACGTTAACTTCGATTCTAGATCTGCTTTTCTAGTTAAATAATCTTCTGCCAACGCCTCAGCCCTGGCTTTTGCAGCCTCGACCTGTTCGTTTAGCTCATGGTCTATTGCTTCTATGGCTCTATTAATCAGAGCAAGCTCACTATGAACCTCTTTTGCTTCATTAAGATTTTTTATTGGTTGTATTTTTGGCTTAACGCGGTTCATGCTGCTAATTCCCCTCGATCAATTGCGTCTTGTACAGCAAGAGTGATTTCGTCTTTTGCGGTTTCATTTGCTTTGATAAAATCTTTAAGATTTTGAATCATACCGCTTTCAGCCTGGTCGCCAACTAATAAATCAAGTAAAGCTCTAGCAGCAGAGCTTATAGATCCGTAATAACGACGATCTGTAACATGTCTAGATTCTTGTGTTTTTTTGCTTATTTGTATTCTTTGAATAGCAAAATTATGCTTATCTATTCTGACAATTCGGTAGTTTGTAACTTCAATCATTATTTATCTTCTTTCTTATGGGTATGAATCGTGCAGCTAGTCTCAACAACAAACTCAAACGTCTTACCGCACTCATGGCAGCGGTCTTCTTGTATAAGTTCTTCGTCAGGATCGAAAAAACCAATACCCTGAGCTGTGTCGCAATACGGACAGGTTGCTACTACTTCATGGTCTATTTGTATTTCAGCTTCTTTCATCGCTTCTAATAACATCCTTCTTCTCCTTCCAGGGCCCAGCTAGCTATATTTTTTACAGCTCTAACCTGGGCATAGGTAAGCGCATCTTGCGCGAGAATATCTTCTAAAAAGTCTAGAGTTTGGGTGTTTAGCTTGATTTCGTCGTTGTTGTGGCGATCTAAAATACGCTCAATTAGCTCGTGAGGAACTATTGCGTCGTGGCAAGGAAGACCGCTCATGATGCTGCCTTGTGTTGTTTGTATTCAAGGTCTTTGACTAATTCGTCAAGTAAAGCAACTATCTCTGAGACACTCTCCGAATAAAACTCCTGCCAAACATGCGCAATAGAAGGATCTTCACAGGCCGGTAGTTCTTTATTAATCGAAAATAACGCACCAGAAATGTCTTTTAACGCTTGAACTAACTTTTCGTTGTCGGCCTTTTGTAAATACGCAGCACTCATGAGAAAACCGCTTTCTTAACAGCCCGAAAAGACTGAGCAAATTCATCCCACTTATCTGTAAAATTAATAACATTCCAGGAGGGGTTTTCATTAGCGTCGCCAAACGAAAACATCCTGTAACGATCATCAGCCAGGCATTTCGCAGCAAAACATCAAGCTATCGAGATTGCCATCCATATAATCTCTCGGTCATTAACACCTTATTGATGGCATCAATAAGTCGAAGAATTGCGCCTAGCTGTGTTTTGTTTATTGCCAGCAAGTGGTATTGTTCTTCAAATTCAATAACTTGTTTTATTTTCAGCAAAAAACAACGACTCCAGTATGTTGCAAAGATTGCAAAGTTTTTTAACAAATCCCATTACGCAGCTCCCTGTAAGCTTTGATAGGCAAGCCTTAGATTCTTATCTGTAATATTGCCTTCACCTTTCGCCAGCACCGCTAGACGTATTGTTTTCACAACACCCCGCAAGGCTCCTGGCTCTTTAGCTACCTCTTGTAATAACTTAAGCTCTTCTTTACCGGTAATCTCCCACTGCTTAGCTAATGCGTTAACGTCTTTTGCTAAAGGCTTACTAAGTCTTAATTTTCTACCAACGCGACTAAAGAGTTGTGCAAAGGTTGCTTGCCTGCCTGCACCGCTAAGCTTGACATAAACAGATTCATTGCCAACAAGAGCGATACCAATACCGCTCGCATCGTAAATAGAACGCAGTTCCTCAACGCTTTCTTGTCTTAAATGCTGTGCTTCGTCAATGATTAATAAGCCGCCAGTACCAGAAAGACGTGCAATAATATCTTTTTCCATGCGGTCTACAGGCTGATAGCGATCGTACTTAAGACCAATGGTATGACAGATTGCTACCAGGCAGTTTTGTAGTGATGCGGTAGCAGGGGTTGCGGTAAACAGATAAACATTGTTGTGTTGGGCTTGGTAGTGCTTGCAGGTCACGGTTTTACCTAAACCTGCACCACCATAGACAACAACCAAGTCTTCTGCGTTATGAGCATAACGTAGCGATGCAAAAATCTTATCACTTGTTGGGGTTTTAGTGTAGGCAAACTCTTTTAAGTGCAAACTTGCCTTTTGTTTACGTGTCTCTAGCCATTTCTCGGCCTTTTCAGTAATAACATCGTTATTACCACCATACTCACCCTTAAGCCAGCGACTAAGTGCGGTAGGGCTTACGCCAATTTCTTTGGCTGTCTGCTCCTGGGTGAGGTTGTATTTCTCGGCTTCCGCCTTTACACTGTTTCTAAGCTCTTTGGTCACAAGATACTCCTTTTGACGGGGAGCTCAAGAGCGGCGGCGGTGAAGAGTTCTTCAAAGTCAGATTGGTCGTCGTCCTTTAAAGAAACCTCGCCGCCGTTCGCTACTTTCTTAAGCTCTGGGGTTGTAAATAATCCTTCAATAATATTGGGTTCTGGTAGATCTACTGCTGGTATATCTTCATTTATTTCTAAGGCTCTTTTACCAACCTCTAGAGCATCTAAGGCAGTCTTAGCATTTGCTGCTTTCTTAACTGATTTTTGCCAGCTACGTTTAGCACGGTTATATGTTTGAGCGTCTTTTCGACTTTGATAACCACCTTTTAATTGACATTCAGCTTTTCCTAGATATCTGCCAGACAAATCATAGACGAACAAAGTCTCATGTAGGTCATCAGGATCAAACCGAACCGTTACTTTTTGTCCTGCATATTTCAAAAGAAACTCAGACCAATAGCGATTCTCAAACAGTCTTATCTGGCCAGCATGGCTCTTTGATTTGACCATTACCGATTCAGCCATTGTTAGTAGCTCTCGTTCTTGCTGATCAGTTAAATACCGTACTCGTGTACGTGCGTAAGATTCGTTAAAGGTTTCATCAAAACTACGACCGTTTGCGGTTTTCGTTCTGCGACCTTCACGGCTGTTATGTAGGGATATACCTTGCTCGACAACTGTTAGAAATGTTTGATAATTAGCTGGCTTACCTTTTCCGCTTTTACCCCAACCGTAATCTGGTTTACTTGTTGGTTTATTACCGGTATAACTACCGGCTAAGGCTGGATGTTTCGCAATATTGGCAACAAGGTCACCAAAAGCGCGTTCAATTGGCTTGCTTTGACCATGTCCTGGTGTGACAAAAACACAATTGACATCAAGAAGTTTTAGTGTTCCTACTGGATCACAGTCTTTAATTTTGAAACGAAAACGCTTATTAGTACCGCCTGTAAATTGTTTAGAGCTAAAAGCTCTACCGTTATCTAAATGTGCAGATCTAGGTACTCCATAACTGCGACATAAGTCACCAAAAGAGGCCATGATGCTATTTAGACATTCTGTTTCAGTTAGTCGCCAAGCTAAAACTTTGCGACTATAGACATCCTGCCAGGCTAGTAGCGACAGGCGGATAATCCGCTTATCTGGCATTTCTACCCAGGTATCAAAGGTGTGGCCATCGGCGTTTACGATCTCTAGTGCAGATAGATTAGTTTCATCTCGTTCTTGGTAAGGATAGAGCCTTTCTAATGCTTTTGGACCTTCTCGTTTTAATGTGATTTCAGCGGGTTTAAACTCTTTTTCAAGACGACGTTTAAAGGTCTTTTCGCTCGCAATTGTTTTGTAATTTAAGGTTTTGGCATATCTTTTAGTGCGGAGCCAGCAAGCCCTGAGCCCTGGCTTCTCGACTCTTAGGTAATCAGCAATGAAATACTGCCAAATATCTTGTGGTATGTTTTCTTCTTTACCGACACCGCGATAGGTTGGGAGTAGTAAACATAGCCAATCTTGTTTCTGGTAGTTTTGGGTGGCATTTAACCATCGCCTTAAAGAGGCAGTACTAACATTAAATTCCTGAGCTGTTAGTGTTAGAGCTGCTGTTTTCTTGGTCTTTTTGGTAACAAGAGACGTATAGTACTTAACAGCTTCTAGGCGTTTCTGTGCCTCTTCTCGATGTTTGTCTGTTGCTTGATCCCAGCGTAGCCATAATTGTTCTGAGGCGATAGGCTTTTTTTGCACATTTTTCTTCACTTTTTGCGCTACTGACTTAGGGTTCTTGATGGATGTTTGTGTATCATCTATTAACGTCAAATCTGCTTGTGTATCACTTTTCTTGTTTTTTGAGAGACAAGATGTCGGAGCCGGCAAGGCAGCCAATCCATTGTTTAGGTGTGTTTCTGGTTGGTTAGATACCGGCTCCGACAAAGATTGTTCTAGCTTTTTCTTAAGTCGCTCTAATTCTGGATCGATCCTGATTGTTTGTTTTTCTAGCCAAGCCTCAATCTCATGTTCTAGGTAGTAGACTTCGCCTAGGCGCTTATAGGAAGCAGGGCCGTAATCACGGGATCGCCAGCACTCTAGGGTTCTGATCGACCTATCCATCAACTTGGCTGCTTGAGCTGTCGTGAGCTTGGTGGTCATTTAGGCTTGTGACTCACTTTTTTTGTTATAAGGTGCCATAACACGGTTCCAGGATTTAATTACATCACCTTTCATGCGATTGCGGGCCATATCTACATATAAGCCAAAATATCTAAGAACACTACTGGGCCCGCAACTATCGCGCTACCCATAGGTAAAAGAACGCATTGAATGTGGTACGCAGGTTCAGCAAAACGACAGTTTTCTATATAACAAGAAACAGTTCCTGCGGTTTATGGCTCTAGATTTTCTAGCAATTTTGTTGCGCTTTCTGTTTTTAAGCTTACGGTTTAAGTCCGCAGATTTTTTGTCTTTTTGTGTGTTTTTCTTCATTAGATATAGGTCTTTAATCATTTTTGATATCGCTTTTCTCTACCTCGTAGGCGTAGATATCGACAGACACGTCAGCACCAACATTAAAAACCTCCGTAATGCCCCCGGAGCTAGTAACGGTAACTTGCTCGTGGCACAGAAGTCGATTAATTTCTTCGATATTGCCATAGTGACTCTCAGCCCATTGTATAGCTGCATCTTCATGATCAATTGCGCTTATCGTTTCTATATCGCCATCGTGATCTATTGCAACTTTTCCAAAATCGTCATCGAAATCCCAAGCCCATTGCGAAGCTGCATCATAATGATCAGTTGCGCTTATCGTTTTTTTGTTGCCATCGTGATCTATTACGTACTCTTCCTTAACCGTGCTCATTGTAAACCTTAATTCTTTTTCTGATGGCTATATCTATACATGTACATGGCAAAGGTGCCAAAGATTAGAAAGCATAGTTCGATTAGGATTACTGTTTTTTCAAAGGTTCCTACTTCTGGCATCATTCGTACAAACATATAAGAGAAGAGAGAACCTAGTGTTATGATTGGAGTGGATGCAAAAACAACAAATGAAGATAAGAAGGATAATGTCACGTGAAGTATATTTACTAGTGTTTTAGTTGACATGATTTAAGTCTTGTTTTGCTGTGCTTACGTGTTTTTGATGGGCTGCTTCTATTTCTTTACCAAGATTAATCATCTGCCGAGCCGTCCGTCTAGCAGTCATAAGAGCCTCAACTCTAGTAGCTGCTTTCTGGGTACTGAATAACAGCATCGTTATTAATGTTTTTTTACTGAGTCGTGATAACTCGTAAATAACGTCTTCCAGGATGGCTTCTTTAGCCAGGCTCCCGTATTCTTGACCGTTATCAAGGGTAATGTGTTTTGGTTTTTTAGGTGTCATTTCTTTACGTACCCCGCTATTTCGCAAAGCTCTTTAAGTTCTGATGGTTTAATTTGTTTATTCACAGAAACAACAGCGACGCTCAAAAAGAGAGAAACGCAAACAATAAACGTCACGACAATTACTTCGCTACCATCTAATTTCATGATTTATCACCTTCTAGTTCGTTAATAATTGCGTTTAAATGTTTAGCTACACTGGCTAGTTTTTCAACGTCTTTCCAGGTTAGGGTTTCGGGTTCGCGCATGAGGGTCTCTGTGTAAGCCCTACTGACACAAGAGGCGCATGTAAGGCTGTCATTAATGTCAGCAAGGCAGCAACGGATAGCGTTTTTTAAGCGTATGGCTGGTGCAATAAAGTCCAGCCCTTGGGGTATTTCTTTATATGTGTTCATTTTTGTTCCTTTTTTCTGGTTTTAAAACGGTGTTTTAGGTGTTAAGTGTTTCTTTCTAGTAACCGAAACCGACCGCAGTTCGCCGAAGTTGACCGAAGTTAGTACTGCATTTGTTAAAAATGGTTAATAAACTCATTCGTCAACTGCTCGCCGTATTTCTGGATCGACAAGTTCGGAATTTTTAATCATCCACGCTACAATGTCATACCTAAAGTAATAAACAGAATGGCCATTTTTTAGGTGCTTAGGGCCTTTCCCTTGACAACGCCAGACTTTTAAAGTCCCTGGCGTTATACCTAGAATTTTTGCAGCTTCCCTGCTTGTTAATCTTCTCTGTATAGCCATTGTTGATTATTTTCTACTTTAGGTGGTTAATATTGGTTAATAATTGTTAATTGTATATTTATTTCAACATTTAGTCAAACGATTGGTGATTTATGTCGACAAAAATAGGGGAAAGATTAAAAAAAGTCAGAAAAATCAATAGGTTAAGCCAAGAAGAAATGTCGACTATTATGAACATATCAAGACACACTTTAATAAAATACGAAAACGACACATCGTCGCCGAGCATGAGCTTCATAGAGGATTTATGTTCACAGTTTCTTATTGACCCTATTTGGGCATTTACAGGACAAGGCCATGAACCAATTCCTGCAAGCCAGCAAGAATCGGATTTCGCTGTGCCGGCAAACAAGAAACCCACACCCCGTAAAGGGCGGCACGAAGGCAAAGAATTGCGCCTGGCATTAATCAGGGGAAGAGTCGGCCTAGAAGACCTAAAACACTTAACAATGCTGTCAGGGCAAGAGCTTTACGATATGTTTGATTCTGAAACAATATCGCAAGAACATGCAGAAATAATTGAGGCTGCCTTAGGCCGAAACCCATTAACAGACAGGCCGCCTGATTCTTTAAAAGATACGGGTACAGAGGGATGGGGAAATCAAAGAGAATCGGCTTAGTAGTTGATAATACAGGTTTTTTAGAGCAGCGGTTGTTGTTTCAAAAAAGGGGTTCATCCGAAATTGGAATTAATACAGGGTGGCTTGAGCGACAAGAAGCCGCTTGATTAAGATGTTTTATTTATATTCTTTTTAAATGCTCTGTAAATATCCTTGAAAGATTCTTGCAATTTTGTTGCAAGAGATAGAAAAAGTTGCAAGCAAATTGTCCTTTTTGTTGAAAATGTCTAAAAACAGGGACAGATGTTTGCAACTTTTTTTTGTGATTTTTGATTGTTTCATGTTGCTTGAGGCCGCATAAACAGTAGTTAAAACCACCTCTCCCCGTTTAAAACCGCCTCTCCCCACTTTTTTCAAACCTCGTGGCTCCTGACAAGAATAATGCGTAAATTTTAATTTTATGAAGGAGAAGTTTTAACCATGCGGCAGTTTTTAGTTTTAGCTCTTTTAGCATTTATCTCTAGCCTTTATTATCCCGCTATCGTTTGCGCTGAAGCTGTCGTATTAAATTCGAATACCTTAAAAAAACTTGGTATTACCGATGCAAAAGTAGCTCCATTGTTTCCCTTTAAAGAGTTCTATCGAACATCTGATATTCATGATTTTCAGTTTAGGCCAGATAAACAAGGTGTCTATTTTTTAAAATCAGACGGCAAAGTAACAAATATTTTTCAGTATGATTTTGTCACAAAGGATATTATTCAGGTTACACGTTACAGAGAGCCTGTTGGTGCTTACATTGTTGGCCCTCAAGGTAAACGATTATATATTCAGAAAGATATTGGTGGTGATGAGGTCTATGATCTCTATGAATTTGATTTAGAGTCTAGAAAAACGCGCTTAATTACTCAAGAAGAGAATATGAGAGGTGAGAGTAGTTATCTTTGTGACTTAAGTGTTGATGGTAAAAAACTCTATTTTTTCTCTCAGGGTATGCAGCGTATTTTTTATTCTGATATTAAAATTTTTGATACAACCACACAGAGTATACAGACGATTGTTAAAGGAGATAATGAGGTTCTTTATTGTGGGGGCTTAGATCAAGATAATAAGTATCTCGCATTTGCAAAATATATTGATAATAATGAGCACCATATAGGATATATAGATCTCAAAACCAATACGCCTAATTATATTCTTGCTGAAGCAGGAGTTGCTAATAGTTTGGGCGTTTTTGATTCTTCACATTCTTTGCTTTTTAGTAGTACAAAAGATTCAGATATTCATCGTATTTGGTCGTACAACTTTGTTGATAAACGTTTGCAATTGTTACCAGTACCTATACCGTATGATGTTACTGGTTTTGGTCTTTATGCACAGGGAACCCTTTCTGTTCTTTCTTACCGAGGACAATTGGCAGAAAAGACTAAAATTTATTCTGGGCAATTTCAGCAAGAAATTACATTACCTTTTAATGAGGGGGTTATTAAAGGGGCAATGTTTGATCAAAAGAATCCAGATTTAGGTATTGTTGCTGTGCAAACTGGGGTTGCACCTCTTAAGTATTATTTGCTATCTGGCAATAATAAGACACTTATTTATGATGCGAATCAGTCAAAAATAGATAGCAAGTATTTTTCTCAATCTTTTTCATTATTTGTTAATAGTTTCGATGGCATACAGGTGCCCGTACATTACTTTATTCCTAACGGAACATCAGCATCTATAAAAAGGCCTGTTATCTTTTTGATTCATGGTGGTCCAGAAGATCATATTGATCCTATTTATTCGCCTACAATTCAATATTTTGTTAACAATGGATATCTTGTTGTCGCGCCCAATGTTCGTGGGAGTACCGGATTTGGTAAAGCCTATCAGTTTATGGATAATGGCGATTGGGGTGGTGGACATATTAAAGATATCGTTGCTGTTGCACATTTTACACAGACCTTAGATTTTGTACTGTCTGACAAGATGATGATAGCTGGTGGTAGCTTTGGCGGTTTTAGCGTGATGTCATTAATCACACAATACCCTACTTTATTTCAAGCAGCTGTTGATCTTTTTGGTCCTATTGAATTTTCGTTTTTTTTGGAGGGGTGGCCACCGCAGATACAACAGTTTTGGTTAACAGAATTAGGAGCTGATCCTCGACAAGACCAAGCATTTAATAAACAGGTTTCTCCACTATACCATTTAGACAAAGTTCAAATTCCTCTCCAAGTTCATCAAGGTGCAAATGATAGCCGGGTCCCTAAGTCTCAATCTGACAAACTTGTTGCAGGTTTAAGAGCACGCAATATTCCTGTAGATTATTTTGTTTACCGTGGAGAAGGACACGGGTTTAGCAAATTTAAGAATGAAAAGAAGTGTTATACAAGAATTATCAAATTTGCTAATTCTTATTTACGTGACTAGTTATCTCGCTAGCAAAATTTTTAGTTTAATTTGGTAACTGTTTTAAGTTTACTCTTGTATCTGTTTTGTGTCGCTTAAGGTTATTTAACCTTAGATTGACATAAGTCAGAAATTGCCCGAAGTTCTTGGATAATTTTATTTAGATTTTCACTTGGAGGGGCTATTACCTGTTTTTGGCCTAAGACCTTTTTTGCGCCTTGATCAGTATAACCTTTGTCATAGAGTAGTGTTTTAATTGTCTGAATTTTTTGGATATCTTTTTGGCGGTAGAGTCGCTGTTTGCCAATACCTTTTTTAGGTTTTAGCTGAGGGAATTAACATTACCAAAAGCGTAGTACATGGGTAGGTACATCTACTAATTTACTAATTTCTCCAATACGATAGAATAGTTTTTCAGTTGTCAACGTAAACCTTATTCTAAATGTGGGTTCATGCGCCGTTTTAGTCTTTCACTTGGGCGAAATGTAACAACGTGACGTTCTGGAATGGGAACTGCTTCTTTAGTTCTTGGATTGCGCCCAATACGTGGTTTACGTGTGACTACTTCAAAGACGCCAAAATTACTAAGGCTTACAGGACGATGTTGTTCTAATTCGCTAACCATTTTATCTAAGATAAAAGTTGTCCAATGCTCTGCTTCACGTCCAGGAAGTCCAAATTTTTCTTGGAGTGCGTCTGCTAAGTCTTGCCTTGTTAGACTCATAGTTTTATCTACCTAACAATATCAAAGTGAAAATTTTGTATTAAAACCCTCTGTAAATCTACTATAATCTACTATGCTCTGTCGTGTCTAATGTTTTACTTTTAAGCAACGACTTAACGTATACAACCCCAGGACTATTACTGCATTTGATATAAGCATATTGCAGACATTTATGTTATTGCTTAAAGTTTAATTAGAAATCGTAGTCTACCGGATTAAGTAAACAAAGTAACATCATACACAAACGTATAGAGCCGGTTCAATATTTATGCAGCACAACAGGTTTTCTATGTTTCAATCATTGGCAGCTACTAGTCAATCTGGGCTCTATCTTTTATTTGACCCTCGTACGCGTTTAGATTGGTTGGATATACTTCGGGATTTACATCTGTTAGGTATTGGTATGTTTCAGTTACGTGCTAAAGGAGCGAAGACACTAGATTTACAATATTGGCTTGAAGATGCTCGCCAAGTTTTAGGTGATGCGTGTCTAACCATTAATGACCTACCATCATTAGCTCTTGGCAATTGTGTTGATGGTGTCCATCTTGGACCTGATGATATGTTGCCACAAACAGCTCGTTTACATATTGGCTACCAAAAGATTATTGGTCTTAGTGGCGATGATGCTTTACGACTTGCGGGGCCAGTTGCTCAGCAAGCTGATTATTTTGGTGTTGGTACATTTCGACAAACAGCTACAAAACCAAATGCTGGTAAACCAATTGGTCTTAAAGGTTTAAAGAAAGCGGTGACATTAACAAAAAAACCAATTTTTGCTATTGGTGGTATCGTCCCAGCGGATGCGGGAGCTATACGTTCTACAGGTGCTTTTGGTATGGCAATTTATTCTGCAATTTGGTCGGCACCAGATCCTATTCAGGTAGCTAAAGAATTTATTCATAATTGGCAACAGGCATCTTGATACGTAGGTGCAGTATCAAACCTTGGTAGACATAATTACTAATAATCTGATGAACAAAAATAAACAGTTACCTATTGCTTGTAGTATTGCTGGTAGTGATTCTTGTGGTGGTGCTGGTATACAAGCTGATTTACGTACCTTTGCCTTACACGGAGTCCATGGTGCTTCTGTCGTTACAGCCTTAACAGCCCAAAATACATTACAGGTTTGTGATATTCAGATTTGTGATGTTGATTTTGTTGTAACTCAATTGAAGGCAGTTGTAACAGATCTTTCCATTCAGGTTTTTAAAACAGGTATGCTCGCCAATTCTGCCATTGTCGAAGCAGTTGCTTTATTGTTGACAGATATCCCAGATTTACAACTTGTGCTTGATCCTGTTATGGTTTCGACATCTGGCCAGGAACTTTATGAGTTTCAGGGGATAGATTTATTACAAAGAAAATTGTTTCCTCTTGCAACCATTGTGACTCCTAATATTGCGGAGGCCGAACAGTTGCTGGGCCAAAATATTGTATTAACAGAGCAAGCTATTGAAGATGCCGCGCGACGTCTTTACGATCGTTTTGGTACTGCTGTTTTATTAAAAGGTGGTCATTCCTTGGGGGCTGCCAATGATGTTTTGGTTACAGAACACAGTGTTCAATGGCTACAAGCAGATCGGATTATGTTAGGCGTAACACATGGCACAGGTTGCCATTTATCTGCTGCGATTACGGCACGCCTTGCTTTAGGAGAATCTCTAGTTGATGCGGTTTATGGCGCTAAATATTGGTTAACAGATGCCCTTAAACGATCAGTTCCTATTGGGCAGGGAGGTGTGTCTCCTTGGCCCCAGTCTATATTCTTACTTAGTACGCTACAGTAAGATTTTGAACATTATAATCATTTAGATATCGAGTATGTTATGAATTATATTTCTATTTATATCCGAGTAGTGGATGCCATTAGTGAACGTTTAGGCAATGTTGTCTCTTGGTTAACTACAGTTCTTGTGATTCTTGTTTGTACAAATGTTGCCCTTAGATATCTTGGCGGGCGTAGTCTTTTGTTGTTGCAAGACCTTTCTTGGTATCTTTTTGGCGCGCTTTTTTTGTTAGGAGCTGGGTTTACATTTAAACATAATCGACATGTACGTGTTGATGTGTTTTATAGCCAGTTCTCGACTAAAACTCAAGCTTGGATAGATATTTTTGGTCTTGTTGTATGTTTGTTACCGTTTTGTGTTTTAGGCATTGTGATGTCATTTGATTTTGTAACCCATTCATTTTTAATTCGCGAAACATCGCCAGACCCTGGTGGCTTGCCCGCACGTTACCTTGCTAAAGCTTGTATCCCAATTGGTTTTTTATTATTGTTTTTGCAAGCATTAGCAGAAGCAGGAAGACGTTTTTTAGAACTTCGTACGCAAGCTATTGATGGTAACCGGTAACTTATATGTTAGGCCTTATTTTATTTGTTGTTGTGTTGTTGACACTCCTTCTTGGTTTTCCTGTGGCGTTTACTTTAGGAGGTGTTTCGACACTCTATGGATTTGCTGTTTTTGGCAGTTCTTTTTTTGAGTTTTTGCCTTTACGTATTTGGGGGATTGTCAATAATCAACTTTTAATTGCGGTGCCATTATTTGTTTATATGGGTGTTATGTTAGAGCGCTCTGGTCTAGCCGAAGACTTATTAGAAACAATGGCGTTATTATTTGGGCGTCTACGAGGAGGTTTAGCAATCTCAGTTGTTGTTGTTGGTACGTTACTTGCCGCATCAACAGGTATTGTTGGAGCTACTGTTGTTACGATGGGGTTACTTAGTTTGCCGACAATGCTTAAGCGTGGGTATCGTACTGAGTTAGCAGCTGGTACGATTGCAGCTTCTGGAACATTAGGGCAGATTATACCACCTAGTATCGTACTAGTTCTGCTTGGTAGTGTTCTCAATGTTGCTGTCGGTGATATGTTTATTGGAGCAGTTATTCCTGGTTTATTACTTGTTTCTCTTTATCTCATTTGGATTATTGTTATTGCTATTGTGCAGCCGGACTCTGCACCGGCGATGCCTGAGCAATCCGTGATTGCTTTTAGAAAACAGCAAATGTGGCGTCGAACAGTCGGTGCCTTTTTAGCACCTATATTACTTATTGTTGCGGTGCTTGGGTCTATTTTTGCAGGTATTGCCTCACCAACAGAAGCTGCAGCTGTTGGGGCTTTGGGGGCCACTGTATTGACAATGCTACAGAGGCGATTTTCTAAAGAGACGCTAGATGCAGTGATGCGTGAGACTACTTTTTTGACCTGTATGGTCTTTTTAATTCTTGTTGGAGCATCTGCATTTAGTCTTGTATTTCGTGGTTTAGGCGGTGATGTCTATTTGGCAGATTTGGTTGTACAGGCCAATTTATCACCTTATGTTTTTTTGGCTCTGTTTATGTTTGTAGTTTTTGTTGCTGGTTTTTTTATTGACTTTATCGAGATAACATTTATCCTTGTTCCTGTTGCTGTTCCTGTTTTGCAAATGATGGGATTAGATTTACTATGGGTAGGTGTTTTAATTGCCATCAATCTGCAAACATCTTTTTTGACACCTCCTTTTGGTTTTTCCTTATTTTATTTAAAAGGTGTAGCTCCTGAGCAAGTTTCTACGAAACAGATTTATCGTGGTATTTTGCCTTTTGTTGTCATTCAACTATTTGCACTGTTACTAGTTTGGTTTATTCCAGAGTCTGTTACCTGTTTACCTGAATATCTTATTCGAGATGTAGCAGTTAGTGACTTACGTTGCTGGGAGCACTAATAGTTCTGTAGGCAATTATTAAGAGTCATTTAAGTTCTTAATCTATTTTGTATCCCTAAAACAGGGATTAGCTAGACTTTAAGGATAAAATGTAGTGTGTTGTAATTTGTCTAGAAGGTTATACAGATAGTCTTTGTCTTAAAGCTTGATAAAGGGAAGGCGTGAAGGATGCTAAATAAATATTTGCCAGTGTTAGTAGTCTTGTCTCTATTGTCTTTTTCTCTGCTTGGCTGTTCTGTGGAACACGAGGTGCCAATAGAAACGGTACGTATTCAAACAGCTAAAGATTGTTTTGAACGGGCAGATTATGATTGTGTTCAGAAGCAGTTAGAGCTTCTTGTGGCTAATAATGAGCAGTTGCGTGCAGAGAAATATGTTGGTTTGGCATTAGCTGAACTTGGCATTTGGCTAACAGATGTTGGTGCGACGATTGTTAAAATTGCTGAATTAGTTCAGGAGACAACAGATTCTGGTAGCAAAAGGCAAGTTCGGTTACTTACCGATGAACTTGTTGGTAATACAATTATCAACCGGTTGGTCTATACGATTTTGATTACAGATTATGAACGTTTGTTAAAGGTAATCAGTGCATTTGAGACAGCAATCCATCAACAGCAAGATTTTGTTGTTGAGTATCCTGGGTTATTATTTAAAATTGGCAAAATACCTCTTGTTCTCTTTTCTGGTCAGGTTAAGCAAGCAGAGCTTTTATTATTAAAAAGCTTATTGCATTTTGCTACAGCTGTGTTGTCGCTTGTCTTAGCAACTGATTTTGAGATTCCTCTTGCAGACCTAATTGATTATGGACGTAGTCTAGAAGTTTGTAATGCCGAGCATACTATTAATGGCACTAGCCGATGTGCTCGGCAGCTAGCTGCATTTGCTATTCATAATAGTGAGCGAGCTTTACGTCCTCAACTCAATCGTGGTGATCATTTTCGTATGTTAGCAGCTAAGCAGTTGACAGCTTTTTTTGCAGAGACCGATCGCTTTTTTACTTCGTTACGTCAACGTTCTGCAGTTCAATCAGAGGAAACTACACAGCATATTATTACCTGGCAAGATAGGTTGTCAGGTGGTGGTTGGGTTCGACTACGATTTTCAGAGGTCTTACTTAAGGAGCACACAATTCAAGATCTCTTACAGGATCGTTCACAAGTTCTTGAGATTCAAGAATACTTAGAGCAGCAAACCGTACGCTTTATGGTAGAACCTAGTTTTTTAGTCTCTGCTCTTCACGCTGCAACACATTTTGAATTAGGTGAGCCGGCATTTTTAGGAGTCACCGAAGCTGTGTTGCCGGTATTGACAATGGGGGCAGAAATTTTACTACAAACTGATGTTATGGTATCACTGCTTAAGATTATTCTTGCTGGAATCGACTCTAATTTTAGTATTCTACTTACAGATTTGTTATCACAGTTACAGACTCTTTATACAAATAACCAAACTGCTGACGCTGTACATAATTTATTTCATGATGTTTTTCCAGCTAGCGCGGAGCTAAATCTACGCAAGGTTTTACATCATTCTGAATATTGGCGTGTTTTTTTGCCAGATGCTGTGACGACAGGTACCTTTTATCAAGAAAAGCCTATTTGGCAGTGGTTAATCGAGTGGGAGTGTGAGCAACATTTAATTGATGTCGTTTCTTGTCCTACAACTGTTCCTTTAATAGATCAAGCACATTTTATTGGCCGTGGAACTGAGTTAGCTGCTGATGGCGTTTCCAGTGAGATTGGTTATGTCTCTTATCAAGATCCTTCTCTTGGTGGAACGCTACGGTTTGATCCTTCAGAGTTAGATTCTAATTTTGCTCAGGGTGTTACATTTCCAGATTTACAGCAACTTAATTTGTTACAGCAGCATATTGGGCGCAAACTTATACAACGTCTAGCAATTGATTAATTCATACGCTTTTTTTTAGATATCTTATCTATTGAGATATCTAAGTAGGCGAAGTGACATGAATTGACATCATAAATAATGTTAATTCATGGACTATATTAGCTAAGATATTCTTAGCGTGTTGCTAAGGTTACTATGAAAATATTTAAAAAGATTATAAAAAAAATTATTGGTGAAAAGATTCTAGGTTGGATAGATTTTTTTAGATATCCAAATATGAGATATAGTTGGGGTGGTCCGTTTAATGGCCAGAAGTTTAGACAGCTTGTTATGATAGATGATTTTTTGGTTCCTAATACCTGCTATGGTTTTGATACTTACGCAAATGGAAAAATGCTAGATCTTACATATATTGATCCACTAATAGCAATATACAAATTGGCTGTCTTTTTTCCTAGTGTGGACCCCTCTCAAGAGACAGGGATGAAACGAGGGTGTGTTGTCCTTTGCAGAGACCGACTAGGAGTCGAACTACAAGCAAAAGTTAAGACATTAGTTGGTGGTATATCTTGCTATCATAATACAAATGAAATCCGATAAGATGAGAAAGATAAGACTAGGGTTGATGTCTAGATGGCAAGTCTGTTTAAGTATGCATAAAAGTAGATATTTATTGTTAAAGGTTGATTATTTGTAATGACAAAAATATATCTTATTCGTCATGGCCAAGCGTCTTTTGGACAGGCTAATTATGATCAGTTGTCAGAGCTTGGCTATGAGCAAGCCAGGTGTCTTGGGCAGCGTTTTGTCGACTATGTGACGCCAGACCGCGTTTTGATGGGTAGTTTAGAGCGACACCGACAGACATGGATGTCATTTCAAGAAGGATACAAAGAACCATTAATGACAGCTGAGATACAAAGCGGTTTTAACGAGTTTGATCATGAAGATATTTTGTATACAGCCTTTCCTGAGTTTAAAGACCGTGCGGCAATGGCCTCTAAACTGATGACATTTGAAAACCCGATGCAAGCTTTTGAAGATTTATACCTTTCGGCTGTGATGCGTTGGGTCTCTGGGCAGCATGATGACTATAAAGAAAATTGGCAGTTATTCTGTCAGCGCTGTGAGGATGCATTACAAGCAACGTTGCAATCTAATAATGGTGCAAAAGAGATTCTTGTATTTACATCTGGTGGTACAATTGCAGCTATTTTACGTTATGTTTTAGGTCTTTCTAAACAGGCTACTATTGATTTAACACAATGTCTTGTTAATTCAGGTGTGACATGTTTACTTGATCAGGGAGATCGACTATGTGTATCTTATCTCAATTCCTTTAGTCATCTAGAGCAGAATCCTAAACATATTACTCTCAAGTAGGGCTGTGAGCAGCAGCTAGTTATATTTTTCTGCTGAGATTTGATATTGACATCTAAGTATCTGTTTGAATGGCGTTGTAAAAGGCGCGTTCAGATACGTTACTCCAAGGAGTAATATCGCGTTGAAATTGTGTGAATGATGTATAAATTTTTTGACTCTGTGGATCATTTTTAACAACACTTGCAATAGTGTCTTGTGCAATTTGTTTTAAGGCCGTCATGACGATTTTTGGGAAGGGCGTAATTTTAATTTGTTTTTCTTGGCTTAGCTTTTTTAGATAGAGACTATTTTGTGTGTCAAACCGGGCAAGCATCCATGTATTTAAGGATTGAGCTACAGTTTGGATAATTGCTTGTAAATCTTGATCTAAAGAGTCGAAAGCACGTTTATTGATAATTAATTCTAAAACGCTTCCAGGTTCGTGCCAACCAGGATAGTAATAATGTTTTGCTATTTTATGGAAGCCCATTAGGTAATCGTGGTATGGGCCAAGCCATTCAGTGGCATCAATAATGCCGCGTTCTAGACTGGTATAAATTTCTCCTCCTGGTAGGAGTTCGGGTGAAGCTCCTGCTTCGGAAAGAACTTTGCCACCTAAGCCAGGTATTCGTATTTTTAAGCCTTTAAAATCTGTTAGGGTATTGATTTCTTTGTTGAACCATCCTCCCATTTGTACGCCGCTATTCCCAGCTGGTATCGGAATTAGTCCAAAGGGGGCATATAGTTCTTCCCAGAGTTGTAAACCATTGCCTGAATAGAGCCAGGCATACATTTGTTGAGCATTGAGACCAAAAGGTACGGAGGTGAAAAATTGGGCTGCCTTTATTTTTCCTGCCCAATAGTAAGCTGCCCCATGTCCCATTTCAGCGGTGCCTTGGCGAACGGCATCAAAGGTTTCTAAAGGTGGAGCAATTCACCACCCGCATAGACTTGAATATTCAAGCGTCCACCTGATAATGTTCGGACTTGGTCTGCAAATCTTTTAATACCATCAGAAAAAATAGGTAGATTGGGGGGCCAGGTTGTAACAAGTTTCCATGTATATGTTTTTTGGGTCTGTTTAAGAGGGGGAGAAGATGTAAGAGTCTCTTGTCCTGAGCGGCTGCAAGCAGTAATAGCACTTCCTGCTAACGTCGCTAATGAAGCTGTTTTAAGAAATGTTCTACGGTCTTTTTTTGGTGTTGTCATGGATGTTTTTCCTTTAACTTTTATCTATAGCGGCAAAAATACTGTAGGCTGCTGTACCTTGAGCAACTAGAGTTTCTGTATCGTTTGTCACTTTGATATCTGTAACAACAATACGGCTACCTTTACGGATGACCTGTCCTGTTCCTATAAAATGTTTTCCGCGTGCAGGTTTTAGAAAGTCAATGCGCATATCGATTGTATTAACGCCACCTTCCTCTGCTGTATCTAACACAGAAAATGCAGCAGCTGCTCCTGCTGTGTCTATTAGAGTTGCTAGGATACCGCCATGCAAAACTTTTTTTGTAGTGTCTCCAATAAAGGTGTCGCAATATGGCATTGTAATTAAGGCTTTTCCCCATTCTAAGTGGTCCAGTTTAAATTTTAAATGTTGGCTAAACGGGATACCTTCGTTAAAAAATGTTTTGATA